>NW_027315351.1:0-37835 GCF_023375885.2 Dermacentor andersoni | reverse complement strand
ACACACGCGAGACAGATTTTCTACCAAACGACGTGCTAAGCATGCCGATGCTGCTCTTTTTAGCACCCGCGCACGGATTTGTGCGAAAACGCGTTTTAAGCATGCACATGCATCTTTTGGTAGACGCGGATGAAGTTTTCTGCAAAACCACAAGATGTGCACGCAAATGGTGCTTTTGGCAGAACGCGCACGTGGATTTCTACCAAACGACGTGCTAAGCATGCCGATGCTGCTCTTTTTAGCACCCGCGCACGCATTTGTGCGAAAACGCGTTTTAAGCATGCACATGCATCTTTTGGTAGACGCGGATGAAGTTTTCTGCAAAACCACAAGATGTGCATGCAAATGGTGCTTTTGGCAGAACGCGCACGTGGATTTCTACCAAACGACGTGCTAAGCATGCCGATGCTGCTCTTTTTAGCACCCGCGCACGCATTTGTGCGAAAACGCGTTTTAAGCATGCACATGCATCTTTTGGTAGACGCGGATGAAGTTTTCTGCAAAACCACAAGATGTGCATGCAAATGGTGCTTTTGGCAGAACGCGCACGTGGATTTCTATCAAACGACGTGCTAAGCATGCCGATGCTGCCCTTTTTAGCACCCGCGCACGCATTTGTGCGAAAACGCGTTTTAAGCATGCACATGCATCTTTTGGTAGACGCGGATGAAGTTTTCTGCAAAACCACAAGATGTGCATGCAAATGGTGCTTTTTGCAGAACGCGCACGTGGATTTCTACCAAACGACGTGCTAAGCATGCCGATGCTGCTCTTTTTAGCACCCGCGCACGCATTTGTGCGAAAACGCGTTTTAAGCATGCACATGCATCTTTTGGTAGACGCGGATGAAGTTTTCTGCAAAACCACAAGATGTGCATGCAAATGGTGCTTTTTGCAGAACGCGCACGTGGATTTCTACCAAACGACGTGCTAAGCATGCCGATGCTGCTCTTTTTAGCACCCGCGCACGGATTTGTGCGAAAACGCGTTTTAAGCATGCACATGCATCTTTTGGTAGACGCGGATGAAGTTTTCTGCAAAACCACAAGATGTGCATGCAAATGGTGCTTTTGGCAGAACGCGCACGTGGATTTCTACCAAACGACGTGCTAAGCATGCCGATGCTGCTCTTTTTAGCACCCGCGCACGCATTTGTGCGAAAACGCGTTTTAAGCATGCACATGCATCTTTTGGTAGACGCGGATGAAGTTTTCTGCAAAACCACAAGATGTGCATGCAAATGGTGCTTTTTGCAGAACGCGCACGTGGATTTCTACCAAACGACATGCTAAGCATGCCGATGCTGCTCTTTTTAGCACCCGCGCACGGATTTGTGCGAAAACGCGTTTTAAGCATGCACATGCATCTTTTGGTAGACGCGGATGAAGTTTTCTGCAAAACCACAAGATGTGCATGCAAATGGTGCTTTTGGCAGAACGCGCACGTGGATTTCTACCAAACGACGTGCTAAGCATGCCGATGCTGCTCTTTTTAGCACCCGCGTACGCATTTGTGCGAAAACGCGTTTTAAGCATGCACATGCATCTTTTGGTAGACGCGGATGAAGTTTTCTGCAAAACCACAAGATGTGCATGCAAATGGTGCTTTTGGCAGAACGCGCACGTGGATTTCTACCGAACGACGTGCTAAGCATGCCGATGCTGCTCTTTTTAGCACCGCGCACGCATTTGTGCGAAAATGCGTTTTAAGCATGCACATGCAACTTTTGGTAGACGCGGATGAAGTTTTCTGCAAAACCACAAGATGTGCATGCAAATGGTGCTTTTTGCAGAACGCGCACGTGGATTTCTACCAAACGACGTGCTAAGCATGCCGATGCTGCTCTTTTTAGCACCCGCGCACGGATTTGTGCGAAAACGCGTTTTAAGCATGCACATGCATCTTTTGGTAGACGCGGATGAAGTTTTCTGCAAAACCACAAGATGTGCATGCAAATGGTGCTTTTGGCAGAACGCGCACGTGGATTTCTACCAAACGACGTGCTAAGCATGCCGATGCTGCTATTTTTAGCACCCGCGCACGGATTTGTGCGAAAACGCGTTTTAAGCATGCACATGCATCTTTTGGTAGACGCGGATGAAGTTTTCTGCAAAACCACAAGATGTGCATGCAAATGGTGCTTTTGGCAGAACGCGCACGTGGATTTCTACCAAACGACGTGCTAAGCATGCCGATGCTGCTCTTTTTAGCACCCGCGCACGGATTTGTGCGAAAACGCGTTTTAAGCATGCACATGCATCTTTTGGTAGACGCGGATGAAGTTTTCTGCAAAACCACAAGATGTGCATGCAAATGGTGCTTTTGGCAGAACGCGCACGTGGATTTCTACCAAACGACGTGCTAAGCATGCCGATGCTGCTCTTTTTAGCACCCGCGCACGCATTTGTGCGAAAACGCGTTTTAAGCATGCACATGCATCTTTTGGTAGACGCGGATGAAGTTTTCTGCAAAACCACAAGATGTGCATGCAAATGGTGCTTTTGGCAGAACGCGCACGTGGATTTCTATCAAACGACGTGCTAAGCATGCCGATGCTGCTCTTTTTAGCACCCGCGCACGCATTTGTGCGAAAACGCGTTTTAAGCATGCACATGCATCTTTTGGTAGACGCGGATGAAGTTTTCTGCAAAACCACAAGAAGTGCATGCAAATGGTGCTTTTTGCAGAACGCGCACGTGGATTTCTACCAAACGACGTGCTAAGCATGCCGATGCTGCTCTTTTTAGCACGCGCGCACGCATTTGTGCGAAAACGCGTTTTAAGCATGCACATGCATCTTTTGGTAGACGCGGATGAAGTTTTCTGCAAAACCACAAGATGTGCATGCAAATGGTGCTTTTTGCAGAACGCGCACGTGGATTTCTACCAAACGACGTGCTAAGCATGCCGATGCTGCTCTTTTTAGCACCCGCGCACGGATTTGTGCGAAAACGCGTTTTAAGCATGCACATGCATCTTTTGGTAGACGCGGATGAAGTTTTCTGCAAAACCACAAGATGTGCATGCAAATGGTGCTTTTGGCAGAACGCGCAAGTGGATTTCTACCAAACGACGTGCTAAGCATGCCGATGCTGCTCTTTTTAGCACCCGCGCACGCATTTGTGCGAAAACGCGTTTTAAGCATGCACATGCATCTTTTGGTAGACGCGGATGAAGTTTTCTGCAAAACCACAAGATGTGCATGCAAATGGTGCTTTTGGCAGAACGCGCACGTGGATTTCTACCAAACGACGTGCTAAGCATGCCGATGCTGCTCTTTTTAGCACCCGCGCACGCATTTGTGCGAAAACGCGTTTTAAGCATGCACATGCATCTTTTGGTAGACGCGGATGAAGTTTTCTGCAAAACCACAAGATGTGCATGCAAATGGTGCTTTTGGCAGAACGCGCACGTGGATTTCTATCAAACGACGTGCTAAGCATGCCGATGCTGCTCTTTTTAGCACCCGCGCACGCATTTGTGCGAAAACGCGTTTTAAGCATGCACATGCATCTTTTGGTAGACGCGGATGAAGTTTTCTGCAAAACCACAAGAAGTGCATGCAAATGGTGCTTTTTGCAGAACGCGCACGTGGATTTCTACCAAACGACGTGCTAAGCATGCCGATGCTGCTCTTTTTAGCACCCGCGCACGGATTTGTGCGAAAACGCGTTTTAAGCATGCACATGCATCTTTTGGTAGACGCGGATGAAGTTTTCTGCAAAACCACAAGATGTGCACGCAAATGGTGCTTTTGGCAGAACGCGCACGTGGATTTCTACCAAACGACGTGCTAAGCATGCCGATGCTGCTCTTTTTAGCACCCGCGCACGCATTTGTGCGAAAACGCGTTTTAAGCATGCACATGCATCTTTTGGTAGACGCGGATGAAGTTTTCTGCAAAACCACAAGATGTGCATGCAAATGGTGCTTTTTGCAGAACGCGCACGTGGATTTCTACCAAACGACGTGCTAAGCATGCCGATGCTGCTCTTTTTAGCACCCGCGCACGGATTTGTGCGAAAACGCGTTTTAAGCATGCACATGCATCTTTTGGTAGACGCGGATGAAGTTTTCTGCAAAACCACAAGATGTGCATGCAAATGGTGCTTTTGGCAGAACGCGCACGTGGATTTCTACCAAACGACGTGCTAAGCATGCCGATGCTGCTCTTTTTAGCACCCGCGCACGCATTTGTGCGAAAACGCGTTTTAAGCATGCACATGCATCTTTTGGTAGACGCGGATGAAGTTTTCTGCAAAACCACAAGATGTGCATGCAAATGGTGCTTTTTGCAGAACGCGCACGTGGATTTCTACCAGACGACGTGCTAAGCATGCCGATGCTGCTCTTTTTAGCACCCGCGCACGGATTTGTGCGAAAACGCGTTTTAAGCATGCACATGCATCTTTTGGTAGACGCGGATGAAGTTTTCTGCAAAACCACAAGATGTGCATGCAAATGGTGCTTTTGGCAGAACGCGCACGTGGATTTCTACCAAACGACGTGCTAAGCATGCCGATGCTGCTCTTTTTAGCACCCGCGCACGCATTTGTGCGAAAACGCGTTTTAAGCATGCACATGCATCTTTTGGTAGACGCGGATGAAGTTTTCTGCAAAACCACAAGATGTGCATGCAAATGGTGCTTTTGGCAGAACGCGCACGTGGATTTCTACCAAACGACGTGCTAAGCATGCCGATGCTGCTCTTTTTAGCACCCGCGCACGGATTTGTGCGAAAACGCGTTTTAAGCATGCACATGCATCTTTTGGTAGACGCGGATGAAGTTTTCTGCAAAACCACAAGATGTGCACGCAAATGGTGCTTTTGGCAGAACGCGCACGTGGATTTCTACCAAACGACGTGCTAAGCATGCCGATGCTGCTCTTTTTAGCACCCGCGCACGCATTTGTGCGAAAACGCGTTTTAAGCATGCACATGCATCTTTTGGTAGACGCGGATGAAGTTTTCTGCAAAACCACAAGATGTGCATGCAAATGGTGCTTTTGGCAGAACGCGCACGTGGATTTCTACCAAACGACGTGCTAAGCATGCCGATGCTGCTCTTTTTAGCACCCGCGCACGCATTTGTGCGAAAACGCGTTTTAAGCATGCACATGCATCTTTTGGTAGACGCGGATGAAGTTTTCTGCAAAACCACAAGATGTGCATGCAAATGGTGCTTTTGGCAGAACGCGCACGTGGATTTCTATCAAACGACGTGCTAAGCATGCCGATGCTGCCCTTTTTAGCACCCGCGCACGCATTTGTGCGAAAACGCGTTTTAAGCATGCACATGCATCTTTTGGTAGACGCGGATGAAGTTTTCTGCAAAACCACAAGATGTGCATGCAAATGGTGCTTTTTGCAGAACGCGCACGTGGATTTCTACCAAACGACGTGCTAAGCATGCCGATGCTGCTCTTTTTAGCACCCGCGCACGCATTTGTGCGAAAACGCGTTTTAAGCATGCACATGCATCTTTTGGTAGACGCGGATGAAGTTTTCTGCAAAACCACAAGATGTGCATGCAAATGGTGCTTTTTGCAGAACGCGCACGTGGATTTCTACCAAACGACGTGCTAAGCATGCCGATGCTGCTCTTTTTAGCACCCGCGCACGGATTTGTGCGAAAACGCGTTTTAAGCATGCACATGCATCTTTTGGTAGACGCGGATGAAGTTTTCTGCAAAACCACAAGATGTGCATGCAAATGGTGCTTTTGGCAGAACGCGCACGTGGATTTCTACCAAACGACGTGCTAAGCATGCTGATGCTGCTCTTTTTAGCACCCGCGCACGCATTTGTGCGAAAACGCGTTTTAAGCATGCACATGCATCTTTTGGTAGACGCGGATGAAGTTTTCTGCAAAACCACAAGATGTGCATGCAAATGGTGCTTTTTGCAGAACGCGCACGTGGATTTCTACCAAACGACATGCTAAGCATGCCGATGCTGCTCTTTTTAGCACCCGCGCACGGATTTGTGCGAAAACGCGTTTTAAGCATGCACATGCATCTTTTGGTAGACGCGGATGAAGTTTTCTGCAAAACCACAAGATGTGCATGCAAATGGTGCTTTTGGCAGAACGCGCACGTGGATTTCTACCAAACGACGTGCTAAGCATGCCGATGCTGCTCTTTTTAGCACCCGCGTACGCATTTGTGCGAAAACGCGTTTTAAGCATGCACATGCATCTTTTGGTAGACGCGGATGAAGTTTTCTGCAAAACCACAAGATGTGCATGCAAATGGTGCTTTTGGCAGAACGCGCACGTGGATTTCTACCGAACGACGTGCTAAGCATGCCGATGCTGCTCTTTTTAGCACCGCGCACGCATTTGTGCGAAAATGCGTTTTAAGCATGCACATGCAACTTTTGGTAGACGCGGATGAAGTTTTCTGCAAAACCACAAGATGTGCATGCAAATGGTGCTTTTTGCAGAACGCGCACGTGGATTTCTACCAAACGACGTGCTAAGCATGCCGATGCTGCTCTTTTTAGCACCCGCGCACGGATTTGTGCGAAAACGCGTTTTAAGCATGCACATGCATCTTTTGGTAGACGCGGATGAAGTTTTCTGCAAAACCACAAGATGTGCATGCAAATGGTGCTTTTGGCAGAACGCGCACGTGGATTTCTACCAAACGACGTGCTAAGCATGCCGATGCTGCTATTTTTAGCACCCGCGCACGGATTTGTGCGAAAACGCGTTTTAAGCATGCACATGCATCTTTTTGTAGACGCGGATGAAGTTTTCTGCAAAACCACAAGATGTGCATGCAAATGGTGCTTTTGGCAGAACGCGCACGTGGATTTCTACCAAACGACGTGCTAAGCATGCCGATGCTGCTCTTTTTAGCACCCGCGCACGGATTTGTGCGAAAACGCGTTTTAAGCATGCACATGCATCTTTTGGTAGACGCGGATGAAGTTTTCTGCAAAACCACAAGATGTGCATGCAAATGGTGCTTTTGGCAGAACGCGCACGTGGATTTCTACCAAACGACGTGCTAAGCATGCCGATGCTGCTCTTTTTAGCACCCGCGCACGCATTTGTGCGAAAACGCGTTTTAAGCATGCACATGCATCTTTTGGTAGACGCGGATGAAGTTTTCTGCAAAACCACAAGATGTGCATGCAAATGGTGCTTTTGGCAGAACGCGCACGTGGATTTCTATCAAACGACGTGCTAAGCATGCCGATGCTGCTCTTTTTAGCACCCGCGCACGCATTTGTGCGAAAACGCGTTTTAAGCATGCACATGCATCTTTTGGTAGACGCGGATGAAGTTTTCTGCAAAACCACAAGAAGTGCATGCAAATGGTGCTTTTTGCAGAACGCGCACGTGGATTTCTACCAAACGACGTGCTAAGCATGCCGATGCTGCTCTTTTTAGCACGCGCGCACGCATTTGTGCGAAAACGCGTTTTAAGCATGCACATGCATCTTTTGGTAGACGCGGATGAAGTTTTCTGCAAAACCACAAGATGTGCATGCAAATGGTGCTTTTTGCAGAACGCGCACGTGGATTTCTACCAAACGACGTGCTAAGCATGCCGATGCTGCTCTTTTTAGCACCCGCGCACGGATTTGTGCGAAAACGCGTTTTAAGCATGCACATGCATCTTTTGGTAGACGCGGATGAAGTTTTCTGCAAAACCACAAGATGTGCATGCAAATGGTGCTTTTGGCAGAACGCGCAAGTGGATTTCTACCAAACGACGTGCTAAGCATGCCGATGCTGCTCTTTTTAGCACCCGCGCACGCATTTGTGCGAAAACGCGTTTTAAGCATGCACATGCATCTTTTGGTAGACGCGGATGAAGTTTTCTGCAAAACCACAAGATGTGCATGCAAATGGTGCTTTTTGCAGAACGCGCACGTGGATTTCTACCAAACGACATGCTAAGCATGCCGATGCTGCTCTTTTTAGCACCCGCGCACGGATTTGTGCGAAAACGCGTTTTAAGCATGCACATGCATCTTTTGGTAGACGCGGATGAAGTTTTCTGCAAAACCACAAGATGTGCATGCAAATGGTGCTTTTGGCAGAACGCGCACGTGGATTTCTACCAAACGACGTGCTAAGCATGCCGATGCTGCTCTTTTTAGCACCCGCGTACGCATTTGTGCGAAAACGCGTTTTAAGCATGCACATGCATCTTTTGGTAGACGCGGATGAAGTTTTCTGCAAAACCACAAGATGTGCATGCAAATGGTGCTTTTGGCAGAACGCGCACGTGGATTTCTACCGAACGACGTGCTAAGCATGCCGATGCTGCTCTTTTTAGCACCGCGCACGCATTTGTGCGAAAATGCGTTTTAAGCATGCACATGCAACTTTTGGTAGACGCGGATGAAGTTTTCTGCAAAACCACAAGATGTGCATGCAAATGGTGCTTTTTGCAGAACGCGCACGTGGATTTCTACCAAACGACGTGCTAAGCATGCCGATGCTGCTCTTTTTAGCACCCGCGCACGGATTTGTGCGAAAACGCGTTTTAAGCATGCACATGCATCTTTTGGTAGACGCGGATGAAGTTTTCTGCAAAACCACAAGATGTGCATGCAAATGGTGCTTTTGGCAGAACGCGCACGTGGATTTCTACCAAACGACGTGCTAAGCATGCCGATGCTGCTATTTTTAGCACCCGCGCACGGATTTGTGCGAAAACGCGTTTTAAGCATGCACATGCATCTTTTGGTAGACGCGGATGAAGTTTTCTGCAAAACCACAAGATGTGCATGCAAATGGTGCTTTTGGCAGAACGCGCACGTGGATTTCTACCAAACGACGTGCTAAGCATGCCGATGCTGCTCTTTTTAGCACCCGCGCACGGATTTGTGCGAAAACGCGTTTTAAGCATGCACATGCATCTTTTGGTAGACGCGGATGAAGTTTTCTGCAAAACCACAAGATGTGCATGCAAATGGTGCTTTTGGCAGAACGCGCACGTGGATTTCTACCAAACGACGTGCTAAGCATGCCGATGCTGCTCTTTTTAGCACCCGCGCACGCATTTGTGCGAAAACGCGTTTTAAGCATGCACATGCATCTTTTGGTAGACGCGGATGAAGTTTTCTGCAAAACCACAAGATGTGCATGCAAATGGTGCTTTTGGCAGAACGCGCACGTGGATTTCTATCAAACGACGTGCTAAGCATGCCGATGCTGCTCTTTTTAGCACCCGCGCACGCATTTGTGCGAAAACGCGTTTTAAGCATGCACATGCATCTTTTGGTAGACGCGGATGAAGTTTTCTGCAAAACCACAAGAAGTGCATGCAAATGGTGCTTTTTGCAGAACGCGCACGTGGATTTCTACCAAACGACGTGCTAAGCATGCCGATGCTGCTCTTTTTAGCACGCGCGCACGCATTTGTGCGAAAACGCGTTTTAAGCATGCACATGCATCTTTTGGTAGACGCGGATGAAGTTTTCTGCAAAACCACAAGATGTGCATGCAAATGGTGCTTTTTGCAGAACGCGCACGTGGATTTCTACCAAACGACGTGCTAAGCATGCCGATGCTGCTCTTTTTAGCACCCGCGCACGGATTTGTGCGAAAACGCGTTTTAAGCATGCACATGCATCTTTTGGTAGACGCGGATGAAGTTTTCTGCAAAACCACAAGATGTGCATGCAAATGGTGCTTTTGGCAGAACGCGCAAGTGGATTTCTACCAAACGACGTGCTAAGCATGCCGATGCTGCTCTTTTTAGCACCCGCGCACGCATTTGTGCGAAAACGCGTTTTAAGCATGCACATGCATCTTTTGGTAGACGCGGATGAAGTTTTCTGCAAAACCACAAGATGTGCATGCAAATGGTGCTTTTGGCAGAACGCGCACGTGGATTTCTACCAAACGACGTGCTAAGCATGCCGATGCTGCTCTTTTTAGCACACGCGCACGCATTTGTGCGAAAACGCGTTTTAAGCATGCACATGCATCTTTTGGTAGACGCGGATGAAGTTTTCTGCAAAACCACAAGATGTGCATGCAAATGGTGCTTTTTGCAGAACGCGCACGTGGATTTCTACCAGACGACGTGCTAAGCATGCCGATGCTGCTCTTTTTAGCACCCGCGCACGGATTTGTGCGAAAACGCGTTTTAAGCATGCACATGCATATTTTGGTAGACGCGGATGAAGTTTTCTGCAAAACCACAAGATGTGCATGCAAATGGTGCTTTTGGCAGAACGCGCACGTGGATTTCTACCAAACGACGTGCTAAGCATGCCGATGCCGCTCTTTTTAGCACCCGCGCACGCATTTGTGCGAAAACGCGTTTTAAGCATGCACATGCATCTTTTGGTAGACGCGGATGAAGTTTTCTGCAAAACCACAAGATGTGCATGCAAATGGTGCTTTTGGCAGAACGCGCACGTGGATTTCTACCAAACGACGTGCTAAGCATGCCGATGCTGCTCTTTTTAGCACCCGCGCACGGATTTGTGCGAAAACGCGTTTTAAGCATGCACATGCATCTTTTGGTAGACGCGGATGAAGTTTTCTGCAAAACCACAAGATGTGCACGCAAATGGTGCTTTTGGCAGAACGCGCACGTGGATTTCTACCAAACGACGTGCTAAGCATGCCGATGCTGCTCTTTTTAGCACCCGCGCACGCATTTGTGCGAAAACGCGTTTTAAGCATGCACATGCATCTTTTGGTAGACGCGGATGAAGTTTTCTGCAAAACCACAAGATGTGCATGCAAATGGTGCTTTTGGCAGAACGCGCACGTGGATTTCTACCAAACGACGTGCTAAGCATGCCGATGCTGCTCTTTTTAGCACCCGCGCACGCATTTGTGCGAAAACGCGTTTTAAGCATGCACATGCATCTTTTGGTAGACGCGGTTGAAGTTTTCTGCAAAACCACAAGATGTGCATGCAAATGGTGCTTTTTGCAGAACGCGCACGTGGATTTCTACCAAACGACGTGCTAAGCATGCCGATGCTGCTCTTTTTAGCACCCGCGCACGCATTTGTGCGAAAACGCGTTTTAAGCATGCACATGCATCTTTTGGTAGACGCGGATGAAGTTTTCTGCAAAACCACAAGATGTGCATGCAAATGGTGCTTTTTGCAGAACGCGCACGTGGATTTCTACCAAACGACGTGCTAAGCATGCCGATGCTGCTCTTTTTAGCACCCGCGCACGGATTTGTGCGAAAACGCGTTTTAAGCATGCACATGCATCTTTTGGTAGACGCGGATGAAGTTTTCTGCAAAACCACAAGATGTGCATGCAAATGGTGCTTTTTGCAGAACGCGCACGTGGATTTCTACCAAACGACGTGCTAAGCATGCCGATGCTGCTCTTTTTAGCACCCGCGCACGGATTTGTGCGAAAACGCGTTTTAAGCATGCACATGCATCTTTTGGTAGACGCGGATGAAGTTTTCTGCAAAACCACAAGATGTGCATGCAAATGGTGCTTTTTGCAGAACGCGCACGTGGATTTCTACCAAACGACGTGCTAAGCATGCCGATGCTGCTCTTTTTAGCACCCGCGCACGGATTTGTGCGAAAACGCGTTTTAAGCATGCACATGCATCTTTTGGTAGACGCGGATGAAGTTTTCTGCAAAACCACAAGATGTGCATGCAAATGGTGCTTTTGGCAGAACGCGCACGTGGATTTCTACCAAACGACGTGCTAAGCATGCCGATGCTGCTCTTTTTAGCACCCGCGCACGCATTTGTGCGAAAACGCGTTTTAAGCATGCACATGCATCTTTTGGTAGACGCGGATGAAGTTTTCTGCAAAACCACAAGATGTGCATGCAAATGGTGCTTTTGGCAGAACGCGCACGTGGATTTCTACCAAACGACGTGCTAAGCATGCCGATGCTGCTCTTTTTAGCACCCGCGCACGAATTTGTGCGAAAACGCGTTTTAAGCATGCACATGCATCTTTTGGTAGACGCGGATGAAGTTTTCTGCAAAACCACAAGATGTGCATGCAAATGGTGCTTTTGGCAGAACGCGCACGTGGATTTCTACCAAACGACGTGCTAAGCATGCCGATGCTGCTCTTTTTAGCGCCCGCGCACGGATTTGTGCAAAAACGCGTTTTAAGCATGCACATGCATCTTTTGGTAGACGCGGATGAAGTTTTCTGCAAAACCAGAAGATGTGCATGCAAATGGTCCTTTTGGCAGAACGCGCACGTGGATTTCTACCAAACGACGTGCTAAGCATGCCGATGCTGCTCTTTTTAGCACCCGCGCACGCATTTGTGCGAAAACGCGTTTTAAGCATGCACATGCATCTTTTGGTAGACGCGGATGAAGTTTTCTGCAAAACCACAAGATGTGCATGCAAATGGTGCTTTTTGCAGAACGCGCACGTGGATTTCTACCAAACGACGTGCTAAGCATGCCGATGCTGCTCTTTTAAGCACCCGCGCACGGATTTGTGTGAAAACGCGTTTTAAGCATGCACATGCATCTTTTGGTAGACGCGGATGAAGTTTTCTGCAAAACCACAAGATGTGCATGCAAATGGTGCTTTTGGCAGAACGCGCACGTGGATTTCTACCACACGACGTGCTAAGCATGCCGATGCTGCTCTTTTTAGCACCCGCGCACGCATTTGTGCGAAAACGCGTTTTAAGCATGCACATGCATCTTTTGGTAGACGCTGATGAAGTTTTCTGCAAAACCACAAGATGAGCATGCAAATGGTGCTTTTTGCAGAACGCGCACGTGGATTTCTACCAAACGACGTGCTAAGCATGCCGATGCTGCTCTTTTTAACACCCGCTCACGCATTTGTGCGAAAACGCGTTTTAAGCATGCACATGCATCTTTTGGCAGACGCGGATGAAGTTTTCTGCAAAACCACAAGATGTGCATGCAAATGGTGCTTTTTGCAGAAAGCGCACGTGGATTTCTACCAAACGACGTGCTAAGCATGCCGATGCTGCTCTTTTTAGCACCCGCGCACGCATTTGTGCGAAAACGCGTTTTAAGCATGCACATGCATCTTTTGGTAGACGCGGATGAAGTTTTCTGCAAAACCACAAGATGTGCATGCAAATGGTGCTTTTTGCAGAACGCGCACGTGGATTTCTACCAGACGACGTGCTAAGCATGCCGATGCTGCTCTTTTTAGCACCCGCGCACGGATTTGTGCGAAAACGCGTTTTAAGCATGCACATGCATCTTTTGGTAGACGCGGATGAAGTTTTCTGCAAAACCACAAGATGTGCATGCAAAATCTGTCTCGCGTGTGTCGCGCACGTGGATTTCTACCAAACGACGTGCTAAGCATGCCGATGCTGCTCTTTTTAGCACCCGCGCACGCATTTGTGCGAAAACGCGTTTTAAGCATGCACATGCATCTTTTGGTAGACGCGGATGAAGTTTTCTGCAAAACCACAAGATGTGCATGCAAATGTGCTTTTTGCAGAACGCGCGCGTGGATTTCTACCAGACGACGTGCTAAGCATGCCGATGCTGCTCTTTTTAGCACCCGCGCACGCATTTGTGCGAAAACGCGTTTTAAGCATGCACATGCATCTTTTGGTAGACGCTGATGAAGTTTTCTGCAAAACCACAAGATGTGCATGCAAATGGTGCTTTTTGCAGAACGCGCACGTGGATTTCTACCAAACGACGTGCTAAGCATGCCGATGCTGCTCTTTTTAGCACCCGCGCACGGATTTGTGCGAAAACGCGTTTTAAGCATGCACATGCATCTTTTGGTAGACGCGGATGAAGTTTTCTGCAAAACCACAAGATGTGCATGCAAATGGTGCTTTTGGCAGAACGCGCACGTGGATTTCGACCAAACGACGTGCTAAGCATGCCGATGCTGCTCTTTTAGCACCCGCGCACGGATTTGTGCGAAAACGCGTTTTAAGCATGCACATGCATCTTTTGGTAGACGCGGATGAAGTTTTCTGCAAAACCACAAGATGTGCATGCAAATGGTGCTTTTGGCAGAACGCGCACGTGGATTTCTACCAAACGACGTGCTAAGCATGCCGATGCTGCTCTTTTTAGCACCCGCGCACGCATTTGTGCGAAAACGCGTTTTAAGCATGCACATGCATCTTTTGGTAGACGCGGATGAAGTTTTCTGCAAAACCACAAGATGTGCATGCAAATAGTGCTTTTGGCAGAACGCGCACGTGGATTTCTATCAAACGACGTGCTAAGCATACCGATGCTGCTCTTTTTAGCACCCGCGCACGCATTTGTGCGAAAACGCGTTTTAAGCATGCACATGCATCTTTTGGTAGACGCGGATGAAGTTTTCTGCAAAACCACAAGAAGTGCATGCAAATGGCGCTTTTTGCAGAACGCGCACGTGGATTTCTACCAAACGACGTGCTAAGCATGCCGATGCTGCTCTTTTTAGCACGCGCGCACGCATTTGTGCGAAAACGCGTTTTAAGCATGCGCATGCATCTTTTGGTAGACGCGGATGAAGTTTTCTGCAAAACCACAAGATGTGCATGCAAATGGTGCTTTTTGCAGAACGCGCACGTGGATTTCTACCAAACGACGTGCTAAGCATGCCGATGCTGCTCTTTTTAGCACCCGCGCACGGATTTGTGCGAAAACGCGTTTTAAGCATGCACATGCATCTTTTGGTAGACGCGGATGAAGTTTTCTGCAAAACCACGAGATGTGCATGCAAATGGTGCTTTTGGCAGAACGCGCAAGTGGATTTCTACCAAACGACGTGCTAAGCATGCCGATGCTGCTCTTTTTAGCACCCGCGCACGCATTTGTGCGAAAACGCGTTTTAAGCATGCACATGCATCTTTTGGTAGACGCGGATGAAGTTTTCTGCAAAACCACAAGATGTGCATGCAAATGGTGCTTTTGGCAGAACGCGCACGTGGATTTCTACCAAACGACGTGCTAAGCATGCCGATGCTGCTCTTTTTAGCACCCGCGCACGGATTTGTGCGAAAACGCGTTTTAAGCATGCACATGCATCTTTTGGTAGACGCGGATGAAGTTTTCTGCAAAACCACAAGATGTGCATGCAAATGGTGCTTTTTGCAGAACGCGCACGTGGATTTCTACCAAACGACGTGCTAAGCATGCCGATGCTGCTCTTTTAGCACCCGCGCACGGATTTGTGCGAAAACGCGTATTAAGCATGCACATGCATCTTTTGGTAGACGGGGATGAAGTTTTCTGCAAAACCACAAGATGTGCATGCAAATGGTGCTTTTGGCAGAACGCGCACGTGGATTTCTACCAAACGACGTGCTAAGCATGCCGATGCTGCTCTTTTTAGCACCCGCGCACGCATTTGTGCGAAAACGCGTTTTAAGCATGCACATGCATCTTTTGGTAGACGCGGATGAAGTTTTCTGCAAAACCACAAGATGTGCATGCAAATGGTGCTTTTTGCAGAACGCGCACGTGGATTTCTACCAGACGACGTGCTAAGCATGCCGATGCTGCCTCTTTTTAGCACCCGCGCACGGATTTGTGCGCGAAAACGCGTTTTAAGCATGCACATGCATATTTTGGTAGACGCGGATGAAGTTTTCTGCAAAACCACAAGATGTGCATGCAAATGGTGCTTTTGGCAGAACGCGCACGTGGATTTCTACCAAACGACGTGCTAAGCATGCCGATGCTGCTCTTTTTTAGCACCCGCGCACGCATTTGTGCGAAAACGCGTTTTAAGCATGCACATGCATCTTTTGGTAGACGCGGATGAAGTTTTCTGCAAAACCACAAGATGTGCATGCAAATGGTGCTTTTGGCAGAACGCGCACGTGGATTTCTACAAACGACGTGCTAAGCATGCCGATGCTGCTCTTTTTAGCACCCGCGCACGGATTTGTGCGAAAACGCGTTTTAAGCATGCACATGCATCTTTTGGTAGACGCGGATGAAGTTTTCTGCAAAACCACAAGATGTGCACGCAAATGGTGCTTTTGGCAGAACGCGCAGCGTGGATTTCTACCAAACGACGTGCTAAGCATGCCGATGCTGCTCTTTTTAGCACCCGCGCACGCATTTGTGCGAAAACGCGTTTTAAGCATGCACATGCATCTTTTGGTAGGACGCGGATGAAGTTTTCTGCAAAACCACAAGATGTGCATGCAAATGGTGCTTTTGGCAGAACGCGCACGTGGATTTCTACCAAACGACGTGCTAAGCATGCGATGCTGCTCTTTTTAGCACCCGCGCACGCATTTGTGCGAAAACGCGTTTTAAGCATGCACATGCATCTTTTGGTAGACGCGGTTGAAGTTTTCTGCAAAACCACAAGATGTGCATGCAAATGGTGCTTTTTGCAGAACGCGCACGTGGATTTCTACCAAACGACGTGCTAAGCATGCCGATGCTGCTCTTTTTAGCACCCGCGCACGCATTTGTGCGAAAACGCGTTTTAAGCATGCACATGCATCTTTTGGTAGACGCGGATGAAGTTTTCTGCAAAACCACAAGATGTGCATGCAAATGGTGCTTTTTGCAGAACGCGCACGTGGATTTCTACCAAACGACGTGCTAAGCATGCCGATGCTGTTCTTTTTAGCACCCGCGCACGGATTTGTGCGAAAACGCGTTTTAAGCATGCACATGCATCTTTTGGTAGACGCGGATGAAGTTTTCTGCAAAACCACAAGATGTGCATGCAAATGGTGCTTTTTGCAGAACGCGCACGTGGATTTCTACCAAACGACGTGCTAAGCATGCCGATGCTGCTCTTTTTAGCACCCGCGCACGGATTTGTGCGAAAACGCGTTTTAAGCATGCACATGCATCTTTTGGTAGACGCGGATGAAGTTTTCTGCAAAACCACAAGATGTGCATGCAAATGGTGCTTTTTGCAGAACGCGCACGTGGATTTCTACCAAACGACGTGCTAAGCATGCCGATGCTGCTCTTTTTAGCACCCGCGCACGGATTTGTGCGAAAACGCGTTTTAAGCATGCACATGCATCTTTTGGTAGACGCGGATGAAGTTTTCTGCAAAACCACAAGATGTGCATGCAAATGGTGCTTTTGGCAGAACGCGCACGTGGATTTCTACCAAACGACGTGCTAAGCATGCCGATGCTGCTCTTTTTAGCACCCGCGCACGCATTTGTGCGAAAACGCGTTTTAAGCATGCACATGCATCTTTTGGTAGACGCGGATGAAGTTTTCTGCAAAACCACAAGATGTGCATGCAAATGGTGCTTTTGGCAGAACGCGCACGTGGATTTCTACCAAACGACGTGCTAAGCATGCCGATGCTGCTCTTTTTAGCACCCGCGCACGAATTTGTGCGAAAACGCGTTTTAAGCATGCACATGCATCTTTTGGTAGACGCGGATGAAGTTTTCTGCAAAACCACAAGATGTGCATGCAAATGGTGCTTTTGGCAGAACGCGCACGTGGATTTCTACCAAACGACGTGCTAAGCATGCCGATGCTGCTCTTTTTAGCGCCCGCGCACGGATTTGTGCAAAAACGCGTTTTAAGCATGCACATGCATCTTTTGGTAGACGCGGATGAAGTTTTCTGCAAAACCAGAAGATGTGCATGCAAATGGTCCTTTTGGCAGAACGCGCACGTGGATTTCTACCAAACGACGTGCTAAGCATGCCGATGCTGCTCTTTTTAGCACCCGCGCACGCATTTGTGCGAAAACGCGTTTTAAGCATGCACATGCATCTTTTGGTAGACGCGGATGAAGTTTTCTGCAAAACCACAAGATGTGCATGCAAATGGTGCTTTTTGCAGAACGCGCACGTGGATTTCTACCAAACGACGTGCTAAGCATGCCGATGCTGCTCTTTTAAGCACCCGCGCACGGATTTGTGTGAAAACGCGTTTTAAGCATGCACATGCATCTTTTGGTAGACGCGGATGAAGTTTTCTGCAAAACCACAAGATGTGCATGCAAATGGTGCTTTTGGCAGAACGCGCACGTGGATTTCTACCACACGACGTGCTAAGCATGCCGATGCTGCTCTTTTTAGCACCCGCGCACGCATTTGTGCGAAAACGCGTTTTAAGCATGCACATGCATCTTTTGGTAGACGCGGATGAAGTTTTCTGCAAAACCACAAGATGAGCATGCAAATGGTGCTTTTTGCAGAACGCGCACGTGGATTTCTACCAAACGACGTGCTAAGCATGCCGATGCTTCTCTTTTTAACACCCGCTCACGCATTTGTGCGAAAACGCGTTTTAAGCATGCACATGCATCTTTTGGCAGACGCGGATGAAGTTTTCTGCAAAACCACAAGATGTGCATGCAAATGGTGCTTTTTGCAGAACGCGCACGTGGATTTCTACCAAACGACGTGCTAAGCATGCCGATGCTGCTCTTTTTAGCACCCGCGCACGCATTTGTGCGAAAACGCGTTTTAAGCATGCACATGCATCTTTTGGTAGACGCGGATGAAGTTTTCTGCAAAACCACAAGATGTGCATGCAAATGGTGCTTTTTGCAGAACGCGCACGTGGATTTCTACCAGACGACGTGCTAAGCATGCCGATGCTGCTCTTTTTAGCACCCGCGCACGGATTTGTGCGAAAACGCGTTTTAAGCATGCACATGCATCTTTTGGTAGACGCGGATGAAGTTTTCTGCAAAACCACAAGATGTGCATGCAAATGGTGCTTTTGGCAGAACGCGCACGTGGATTTCTACCAAACGACGTGCTAAGCATGCCGATGCTGCTCTTTTTAGCACCCGCGCACGCATTTGTGCGAAAACGCGTTTTAAGCATGCACATGCATCTTTTGGTAGACGCGGATGAAGTTTTCTGCAAAACCACAAGATGTGCATGCAAATGTGCTTTTTGCAGAACGCGCACGTGGATTTCTACCAGACGACGTGCTAAGCATGCCAATGCTGCTCTTTTTAGCACCCGCGCACGCATTTGTGCGAAAACGCGTTTTAAGCATGCACATGCATCTTTTGGTAGACGCTGATGAAGTTTTCTGCAAAACCACAAGATGTGCATGCAAATGGTGCTTTTTGCAGAACGCGCACGTGGATTTCTACCAAACGACGTGCTAAGCATGCCGATGCTGCTCTTTTTAGCACTCGCGCACGCATTTGTGCGAAAACGCGTTTTAAGCATGCACATGCATCTTTTGGTAGACGCGGTTGAAGTTTTCTGCAAAACCACAAGATGTGCATGCAAATGGTGCTTTTTGCAGAACGCGCACGTGGATTTCTACCAAACGACGTGCTAAGCATGCCGATGCTGCTCTTTTTAGCACCCGCGCACGCATTTGTGCGAAAACGCGTTTTAAGCATGCACAGGCATCTTTTGGTAGACGCGGATGAAGTTTTCTGCAAAACCACAAGATGTGCATGCAAATGGTGCTTTTTGCAGAACGCGCACGTGGATTTCTACCAAACGACGTGCTAAGCATGCCGATGCTGCTCTTTTTAGCACCCGCGCACGGATTTGTGCGAAAACGCGTTTTAAGCATGCACATGCATCTTTTGGTAGACGCGGATGAAGTTTTCTGCAAAACCACAAGATGTGCATGCAAATGGTGCTTTTTGCAGAACGCGCACGTGGATTTCTACCAAACGACGTGCTAAGCATGCCGATGCTGCTCTTTTTAGCACCCGCGCACGGATTTGTGCGAAAACGCGTTTTAAGCATGCACATGCATCTTTTGGTAGACGCGGATGAAGTTTTCTGCAAAACCACAAGATGTGCATGCAAATGGTGCTTTTTGCAGAACGCGCACGTGGATTTCTACCAAACGACGTGCTAAGCATGCCGATGCTGCTCTTTTTAGCACCCGCGCACGGATTTGTGCGAAAACGCGTTTTAAGCATGCACATGCATCTTTTGGTAGACGCGGATGAAGTTTTCTGCAAAACCACAAGATGTGCATGCAAATGGTGCTTTTGGCAGAACGCGCACGTGGATTTCTACCAAACGACGTGCTAAGCATGCCGATGCTGCTCTTTTTAGCACCCGCGCACGCATTTGTGCGAAAACGCGTTTTAAGCATGCACATGCATCTTTTGGTAGACGCGGATGAAGTTTTCTGCAAAACCACAAGATGTGCATGCAAATGGTGCTTTTGGCAGAACGCGCACGTGGATTTCTACCAAACGACGTGCTAAGCATGCCGATGCTGCTCTTTTTAGCACCCGCGCACGAATTTGTGCGAAAACGCGTTTTAAGCATGCACATGCATCTTTTGGTAGACGCGGATGAAGTTTTCTGCAAAACCACAAGATGTGCATGCAAATGGTGCTTTTGGCAGAACGCGCACGTGGATTTCTACCAAACGACGTGCTAAGCATGCCGATGCTGCTCTTTTTAGCGCCCGCGCACGGATTTGTGCAAAAACGCGTTTTAAGCATGCACATGCATCTTTTGGTAGACGCGGATGAAGTTTTCTGCAAAACCAGAAGATGTGCATGCAAATGGTCCTTTTGGCAGAACGCGCACGTGGATTTCTACCAAACGACGTGCTAAGCATGCCGATGCTGCTCTTTTTAGCACCCGCGCACGCATTTGTGCGAAAACGCGTTTTAAGCATGCACATGCATCTCTTGGTAGACGCGGATGAAGTTTTCTGCAAAACCACAAGATGTGCATGCAAATGGTGCTTTTTGCAGAACGCGCACGTGGATTTCTACCAAACGACGTGCTAAGCATGCCGATGCTGCTCTTTTAAGCACCCGCGCACGGATTTGTGTGAAAACGCGTTTTAAGCATGCACATGCATCTTTTGGTAGACGCGGATGAAGTTTTCTGCAAAACCACAAGATGTGCATGCAAATGGTGCTTTTGGCAGAACGCGCACGTGGATTTCTACCACACGACGTGCTAAGCATGCCGATGCTGCTCTTTTTAGCACCCGCGCACGCATTTGTGCGAAAACGCGTTTTAAGCATGCACATGCATCTTTTGGTAGACGCGGATGAAGTTTTCTGCAAAACCACAAGATGAGCATGCAAATGGTGCTTTTTGCAGAACGCGCACGTGGATTTCTACCAAACGACGTGCTAAGCATGCCGATGCTGCTCTTTTTAACACCCGCTCACGCATTTGTGCGAAAACGCGTTTTAAGCATGCACATGCATCTTTTGGCAGACGCGGATGAAGTTTTCTGCAAAACCACAAGATGTGCATGCAAATGGTGCTTTTTGCAGAACGCGCACGTGGATTTCTACCAAACGACGTGCTAAGCATGCCGATGCTGCTCTTTTTAGCACCCGCGCACGCATTTGTGCGAAAACGCGTTTTAAGCATGCACATGCATCTTTTGGTAGACGCGGATGAAGTTTTCTGCAAAACCACAAGATGTGCATGCAAATGGTGCTTTTTGCAGAACGCGCACGTGGATTTCTACCAGACGACGTGCTAAGCATGCCGATGCTGCTCTTTTTAGCACCCGCGCACGGATTTGTGCGAAAACGCGTTTTAAGCATGCACATGCATCTTTTGGTAGACGCGGATGAAGTTTTCTGCAAAACCACAAGATGTGCATGCAAATGGTGCTTTTGGCAGAACGCGCACGTGGATTTCTACCAAACGACGTGCTAAGCATGCCGATGCTGCTCTTTTTAGCACCCGCGCACGCATTTGTGCGAAAACGCGTTTTAAGCATGCACATGCATCTTTTGGTAGACGCGGATGAAGTTTTCTGCAAAACCACAAGATGTGCATGCAAATGTGCTTTTTGCAGAACGCGCACGTGGATTTCTACCAGACGACGTGCTAAGCATGCCAATGCTGCTCTTTTTAGCACCCGCGCACGCATTTGTGCGAAAACGCGTTTTAAGCATGCACATGCATCTTTTGGTAGACGCTGATGAAGTTTTCTGCAAAACCACAAGATGTGCATGCAAATGGTGCTTTTTGCAGAACGCGCACGTGGATTTCTACCAAACGACGTGCTAAGCATGCCGATGCTGCTCTTTTTAGCACCCGCGCACGGATTTGTGCGAAAACGCGTTTTAAGCATGCACATGCATCTTTTGGTAGACGCGGATGAAGTTTTCTGCAAAACCACAAGATGTGCATGCAAATGGTGCTTTTGGCAGAACGCGCACGTGGATTTCGACCAAACGACGTGCTAAGCATGCCGATGCTGCTCTTTTAGCACCCGCGCACGGATTTGTGCGAAAACGCGTTTTAAGCATGCACATGCATCTTTTGGTAGACGCGGATGAAGTTTTCTGCAAAACCACAAGATGTGCATGCAAATGGTGCTTTTGGCAGAACGCGCACGTGGATTTCTACCAAACGACGTGCTAAGCATGCCGATGCTGCTCTTTTTAGCACCCGCGCACGAATTTGTGCGAAAACGCGTTTTAAGCATGCACATGCATCTTTTGGTAGACGCGGATGAAGTTTTCTGCAAAACCACAAGATGTGCATGCAAATGGTGCTTTTTGCAGAACGCGCACGTGGATTTCTACCAAACGACGTGCTAAGCATGCCGATGCTGCTCTTTTTAGCACCCGCGCACGGATTTGTGCGAAAACGCGTTTTAAGCATGCACATGCATCTTTTGGTAGACGAGGATGAAGTTTTCTGCAAAACCACAAGATGTGCATGCAAATGGTGCTTTTGGCAGAACGCTCACGTGGATTTCGACCAAACGACGTGCTAAGCATGCCGATGCTGCTCTTTTTAGCACCCGCGCACGGATTTGTGCGAAAACGCGTTTTAAGCATGCACATGCATCTTTTGGTAGACGCGGATGAAGTTTTCTGCAAAACCACAAGATGTGCATGCAAATGGTGCTTTTGGCAGAACGCGCACGTGGATTTCTACCAAACGACGTGCTAAGCATGCCGATGCTGCTCTTTTTAGCACCCGCGCACGGATTTGTGCGAGAACGCGTTTTAAGCATGCACATGCATCTTTTGGTAGACGCGGATGAAGTTTTCTGCAAAACCAGATGTGCATGCAAATGGTCCTTTTGGCAGAACGCGCACGTGGATTTCTACCAAACGACGTGCTAAGCATGCCGATGCTGCACTTTTTAGCACCCGCGCACGGATTTGTGCGAAAACGCGTTTTAAGCATGCACATGCATCTTTTGGTAGACGCGGATGAAGTTTTCTGCAAAACCACAAGATGTGCATGCAAATGGTGCTTTTGGCAGAACGCGCACGTGGATTTCTACCAAACGACGTGCTAAGCATGCCGATGCTGCTCTTTTTAGCACCCGCGCACGAATTTGTGCGAAAACGCGTTTTAAGCATGCACATGCATCTTTTGGTAGACGCGGATGAAGTTTTCTGCAAAACCACAAGATGTGCATGCAAATGGTGCTTTTGGCAGAACGCGCACGTGGATTTCTACCAAACGACGTGCTAAGCATGCCGATGCTGCTCTTTTTAGCGCCCGCGCACGGATTTGTGCAAAAACGCGTTTTAAGCATGCACATGCATCTTTTGGTAGACGCGGATGAAGTTTTCTGCAAAACCAGAAGATGTGCATGCAAATGGTCCTTTTGGCAGAACGCGCACGTGGATTTCTACCAAACGACGTGCTAAGCATGCCGATGCTGCTCTTTTTAGCACCCGCGCACGCATTTGTGCGAAAACGCGTTTTAAGCATGCACATGCATCTTTTGGTAGACGCGGATGAAGTTTTCTGCAAAACCACAAGATGTGCATGCAAATGGTGCTTTTTGCAGAACGCGCACGTGGATTTCTACCAAACGACGTGCTAGGCATGCCGATGCTGCTCTTTTTAGCACCCGCGCACGGATTTGTGTGAAAACGCGTTTTAAGCATGCACATGCATCTTTTGGTAGACGCGGATGAAGTTTTCTGCAAAACCACAAGATGTGCATGCAAATGGTGCTTTTGGCAGAACGCGCACGTGGATTTCTACCAAACGACGTGCTAAGCATGCCGATGCTGCTCTTTTTAGCACCCGCGCACGGATTTGTGTGAAAACGCGTTTTAAGCATGCACATGCATCTTTTGGTAGACGCGGATGAAGTTTTCTGCAAAACCACAAGATGTGCATGCAAATGGTGCTTTTGGCAGAACGCGCACGTGGATTTCTACCAAACGACGTGCTAAGCATGCCGATGCTGCTCTTTTTAGCACCCGCGCACGCATTTGTGCGAAAACGCGTTTTAAGCATGCACATGCATCTTTTGGTAGACGCGGATGAAGTTTTCTGCAAAACCACAAGATGAGCATGCAAATGGTGCTTTTTGCAGAACGCGCACGTGGATTTCTACCAAACGACGTGCTAAGCATGCCGATGCTGCTCTTTTTAGCACCCGCGCACGCATTTGTGCGAAAACGCGTTTTAAGCATGCACATGCATCTTTTGGTAGACGCGGATGAAGTTTTCTGCAAAACCACAAGATGTGCATGCAAATGTGCTTTTTGCAGAACGCGCACGTGGATTTCTACCAGACGACGTGCTAAGCATGCCGATGCTGCTCTTTTTAGCACCCGCGCACGCATTTGTGCGAAAACGCGTTTTAAGCATGCACATGCATCTTTTGGTAGACGCGGATGAAGTTTTCTGCAAAACCACAAGATGTGCATGCAAATGGTGCTTTTTGCAGAACGCGCACGTGGATTTCTACCAAACGACGTGCTAAGCATGCCGATGCTGCTCTTTTTAGCACCCGCGCACGGATTTGTGCGAAAACGCGTTTTAAGCATGCACATGCATCTTTTGGTAGACGCGGATGAAGTTTTCTGCAAAACCACAAGATGTGCATGCAAATGGTGC
This sequence comes from Dermacentor andersoni, assembly GCF_023375885.2. NCBI lineage: Eukaryota > Metazoa > Arthropoda > Arachnida > Ixodida > Ixodidae > Dermacentor > Dermacentor andersoni. Next base: position 13,148 of record NW_027315351.1, on the reverse strand, counting down.
TTTTGGCAGAACGCGCACGTGGATTTCGACCAAACGACGTGCTAAGCATGCCGATGCTGCTCTTTTTAGCACCCGCGCACGGATTTGTGCGAAAACGCGTTTTAAGCATGCACATGCATCTTTTGGTAGACGCGGATGAAGTTTTCTGCAAAACCACAAGATGTGCATGCAAATGGTGCTTTTGGCAGAACGCGCACGTGGATTTCTACCAAACGACGTGCTAAGCATGCCGATGCTGCTCTTTTTAGCACCCGCGCACGGATTTGTGCGAGAACGCGTTATAAGCATGCACATGCATCTTTTGGTAGACGCGGATGTAGTTTTCTGCAAAACCAGATGTGCATGCAAATGGTCCTTTTGGCAGAACGCGCCCGTGGATTTCTACCAAACGACGTGCTAAGCATGCCGATGCTGCTCTTTTTAGCACCCGCGCACGGATTTGTGCGAAAACGCGTTTTAAGCATGCACATGCATCTTTTGGTAGACGCGGATGAAGTTTTCTGCAAAACCACAAGATGTGCATGCAAATGGTGCTTTTGGCAGAACGCGCACGTGGATTTCTACCAAACGACGTGCTAAGCAAGCCGATGCTGCTCTTTTTAGCACCCGCGCACGGATTTGTGCGAAAACGCGTTTTAAGCATGCACATGCATCTTTTGGTAGACGCTGATGAAGTTTTCTGCAAAACCACAAGATGTGCATGCAAATGGTGCTTTTGGCAGAACGCGCACGTGGATTTCTACCAAACGACGTGCTAAGCATGCCGATGCTGCTCTTTTTAGCACCCGCGCACGGATTTGTGCGAAAACGCGTTTTAAGTATGCACATGCATCTTTTGGTAGACGCGGATGAAGTTTTCTGCAAAACCACAAGATGTGCATGCAAATGGTGCTTTTTGCAGAACGCGCACGTGGATTTCTACCAAACGACGTGCTAAGCATGCCGATGCTGCTCTTTTTAGCACCCGCGCACGGATTTGTGCGAGAACGCGTTTTAAGCATGCACATGCATCTTTTGGTAGACGCGGATGAAGTTTTTGTGCAAAACCAGAGGATGTGCATGCAAATGGTCCTTTTGGCAGAACGCGCACGTGGATTTCTACCAAACGACGTCCTAAGCATGCCGATGCTGCTCTTTTTAGCGCCCGCGCATGGATTTGTGCAAAAACGCGTTTTAAGCATGCACATGCATCTTTTGGTAGACGCGGATGAAGTTTTCTGCAAAACCACAAGATGTGCATGCAAATGGTGCTTTTGGCAGAACGCGCACGTGGATTTCTACCAAACGACGTGCTAAGCATGCCGATGCTGCTCTTTTTAGCACCCGCGCACGGATTTGGGCGAGAACGCGTTTTAAGCATGCACATGCATCTTTTGGTAGACGCGGATGAAGTTTTCTGCAAAACCAGATGTGCATGCAAATGGTCCTTTTGGCAGAACGCGCACGTGGATTTCTACCAAACGACGTGCTAAGCATGCCGATGCTGCTCTTTTTAGCACCCGCGCACGGATTTGTGCGAAAACGCGTTTTAAGCATGCACATGCATCTTTTGGTAGACGCGGATGAAGTTTTCTGCAAAACCACAAGATGTGCATGCAAATGGTGCTTTTGGCAGAACGCGCACGTGGATTTCTACCAAACGACGTGCTAAGCATGCCGATGCTGCTCTTTTTAGCACCCGCGCACGGATTTGTGCGAAAACGCGTTTTAAGCATGCACATGCATCTTTTGGTAGACGCTGATGAAGTTTTCTGCAAAACCACAAGATGTGCATGCAAATGCTGCTTTTGGCAGAACGCGCACGTTGATTTCTACCAAACGACGTGCTAAGCATGCCGATGCTGCTCTTTTTAACACCCGCTCACGCATTTGTGCGAAAACGCGTTTTAAGCATGCACATGCATCTTTTGGCAGACGCGGATGAAGTTTTCTGCAAAACCACAAGATGTGCATGCAAATGGTGCTTTTTGCAGAACGCGCACGTGGATTTCTACCAAACGACGTGCTAAGCATGCCGATGCTGCTCTTTTTAGCACCCGCGCACGCATTTGTGCGAAAACGCGTTTTAAGCATGCACATGCATCTTTTGGTAGACGCGGATGAAGTTTTCTGCAAAACCACAAGATGTGCATGCAAATGGTGCTTTTTGCAGAACGCGCACGTGGATTTCTACCAGACGACGTGCTAAGCATGCCGATGCTGCTCTTTTTAGCACCCGCGCACGGATTTGTGCGAAAACGCGTTTTAAGCATGCACATGCATCTTTTGGTAGACGCGGATGAAGTTTTCTGCAAAACCACAAGATGTGCATGCAAATGGTGCTTTTGGCAGAACGCGCACGTGGATTTCTACCAAACGACGTGCTAAGCATGCCGATGCTGCTCTTTTTAGCACCCGCGCACGCATTTGTGCGAAAACGCGTTTTAAGCATGCACATGCATCTTTTGGTAGACGCGGATGAAGTTTTCTGCAAAACCACAAGATGTGCATGCAAATGTGCTTTTTGCAGAACGCGCACGTGGATTTCTACCAGACGACGTGCTAAGCATGCCGATGCTGCTCTTTTTAGCACCCGCGCACGCATTTGTGCGAAAACGCGCTTTAAGCATGCACATGCATCTTTTGGTAGACGCGGATGAAGTTTTCTGCAAAACCACAAGATGTGCATGCAAATGGTGCTTTTTGCAGAACGCGCACGTGGATTTCTACCAAACGACGTGCTAAGCATGCCGATGCTGCTCTTTTTAGCACCCGCGCACGGATTTGTGCGAAAACGCGTTTTAAGCATGCACATGCATCTTTTGGTAGACGCGGATGAAGTTTTCTGCAAAACCACAAGATGTGCATGCAAATGGTGCTTTTGGCAGAACGCGCACGTGGATTTCTACCAAACGACGTGCTAAGCATGCCGATGCTGCTCTTTTTAGCACCCCCGCACGGATTTGTGCGAAAACGCGTTTTAAGCATGCATATGCATCTTTTGGTAGACGCGGTTGAAGTTTTCTGCAAAACCACAAGATGTGCATGCAAATGGTGCTTTTGGCAGAACGCGCACGTGGATTTCTACCAAACGACGTGCTAAGCATGCCGATGCTGCTCTTTTTAGCACCCGCGCACGGATTTGTGCGAGAACGCGTTTTAAGCATGCACATGCATCTTTTGGTAGACGCGGATGAAGTTTTCTGCAAAACCACAAGATGTGCATGCAAATGGTGCTTTTTGCAGAACGCGCACGTGGATTTCTACCAAACGACGTGCTAAGCATGCCGATGCTGCTCTTTTTAGCACCCGCGCACGCATTTGTGCGAAAACGCGTTTTAAGCATGCACATGCATCTTTTGGTAGACGCGGATGAAGTTTTCTGCAAAACCACAAGATGTGCATGCAAATGGTGCTTTTGGCAGAACGCGCACGTGGATTTCTACCAAACGACGTGCTAAGCATGCCGATGCTGCTCTTTTTAGCACCCGCGCACGCATTTGTGCGAAAACGCGTTTTAAGCATGCACATGCATCTTTTGGTAGACGCGGATGAAGTTTTCTGCAAAACCACAAGATGTGCATGCAAATGGTGCTTTTGGCAGAACGCGCACGTGGATTTCTACCAAACGACGTGCTAAGCATGCCGATGCTGCTCTTTTTAGCACCCGCGCACGCATTTGTGCGAAAACGCGTTTTAAGCATGCACATGCATCTTTTGGTAGACGCGGATGAAGTTTTCTGCAAAACCACAAGATGTGCATGCAAATGGTGCTTTTTGCAGAACGCGCACGTGGATTTCTACCAGACGACGTGCTAAGCATGCCGATGCTGCTCTTTTTAGCACCCGCGCACGCATTTGTGCGAAAACGCGTTTTAAGCATGCACGTGCATCTTTTGGTAGACGCGGATGAAGTTTTCTGCAAAACCACAAGATGTGCATGCAAATGGTGCTTTTGGCAGAACGCGCACGTGGATTTCTACCAAACGACGTGCTAAGCATGCCGATGCTGCTCTTTTTAGCACCCGCGCACGGATTTGTGCGAAAACGCGTTTTAAGCATGCACATGCATCTTTTGGTAGACGCGGATGAAGTTTTCTGCAAAACCACAAGATGTGCATGCAAATGGTGCTTTTGGCAGAACGCGCACGTGGATTTCTACCAAACGACGTGCTAAGCATGCCGATGCTGCTCCTTTTAGCACCCGCGCACGCATTAGTGCGAAAACGCGTTTTAAGCATGCACATGCATCTTTTGGTAGACGCGGATGAAGTTTTCTGCAAAACCACAAGATGTGCATGCAAATGGTGCTTTTGGCAGAACGCGCACGTGGATTTCTACCAAACGACGTGCTAAGCATGCCGATACTGCTCTTTTAGCACCCGCGCACGGATTTGTGCGAAAACGCGTTTTAAGCATGCACATGCATCTTTTGGTAGACGCGGATGAAGTTTTCTGCAAAACCACAAGATGTGCCTGCAAATGGTGCTTTTGGCAGAACGCGCACGTGGATTTCTACCAAACGACGTGCTAAGCATGCCGATGCTGCTCTTTTTAGCACCCGCGCACGCATTTGTGCGAAAACGCGTTTTAAGCATGCACATGCATCTTTTGGTAGACGCGGATGAAGTTTTCTGCAAAACCACAAGATGTGCATGCAAATGGTGCTTTTGGCAGAACGCGCACGTGGATTTCTACCAAACGACGTGCTAAGCATGCCGATGCTGCTCTTTTTAGCACCCCCGCACGGATTTGTGCGAAAACGCGTTTTAAGCATGCATATGCATCTTTTGGTAGACGCGGTTGAAGTTTTCTGCAAAACCACAAGATGTGCATGCAAATGGTGCTTTTGGCAGAACGCGCACGTGGATTTCTACCAAACGACGTGCTAAGCATGCCGATGCTGCTCTTTTTAGCACCCGCGCACGGATTTGTGCGAGAACGCGTTTTAAGCATGCACATGCATCTTTTGGTAGACGCGGATGAAGTTTTCTGCAAAACCACAAGATGTGCATGCAAATGGTGCTTTTTGCAGAACGCGCACGTGGATTTCTACCAAACGACGTGCTAAGCATGCCGATGCTGCTCTTTTTAGCACCCGCGCACGCATTTGTGCGAAAACGCGTTTTAAGCATGCACATGCATCTTTTGGTAGACGCGGATGAAGTTTTCTGCAAAACCACAAGATGTGCATGCAAATGGTGCTTTTGGCAGAACGCGCACGTGGATTTCTACCAAACGACGTGCTAAGCATGCCGATGCTGCTCTTTTTAGCACCCGCGCACGCATTTGTGCGAAAACGCGTTTTAAGCATGCACATGCATCTTTTGGTAGACGCGGATGAAGTTTTCTGCAAAACCACAAGATGTGCATGCAAATGGTGCTTTTGGCAGAACGCGCACGTGGATTTCTACCAAACGACGTGCTAAGCATGCCGATGCTGCTCTTTTTAGCACCCGCGCACGCATTTGTGCGAAAACGCGTTTTAAGCATGCACATGCAACTTTTGGTAGACGCGGATGAAGTTTTCTGCAAAACCACAAGATGTGCATGCAAATGGTGCTTTTTGCAGAACGCGCACGTGGATTTCTACCAGACGACGTGCTAAGCATGCCGATGCTGCTCTTTTTAGCACCCGCGCACGCATTTGTGCGAAAACGCGTTTTAAGCATGCACGTGCATCTTTTGGTAGACGCGGATGAAGTTTTCTGCAAAACCACAAGATGTGCATGCAAATGGTGCTTTTGGCAGAACGCGCACGTGGATTTCTACCAAACGACGTGCTAAGCATGCCGATGCTGCTCTTTTTAGCACCCGCGCACGGATTTGTGCGAAAACGCGTTTTAAGCATGCACATGCATCTTTTGGTAGACGCGGATGAAGTTTTCTGCAAAACCACAAGATGTGCATGCAAATGGTGCTTTTGGCAGAACGCGCACGTGGATTTCTACCAAACGACGTGCTAAGCATGCCGATGCTGCTCCTTTTAGCACCCGCGCACGCATTAGTGCGAAAACGCGTTTTAAGCATGCACATGCATCTTTTGGTAGACGCGGATGAAGTTTTCTGCAAAACCACAAGATGTGCATGCAAATGGTGCTTTTGGCAGAACGCGCACGTGGATTTCTACCAAACGACGTGCTAAGCATGCCGATACTGCTCTTTTAGCACCCGCGCACGGATTTGTGCGAAAACGCGTTTTAAGCATGCACATGCATCTTTTGGTAGACGCGGATGAAGTTTTCTGCAAAACCACAAGATGTGCCTGCAAATGGTGCTTTTGGCAGAACGCGCACGTGGATTTCTACCAAACGACGTGCTAAGCATGCCGATGCTGCTCTTTTTAGCACCCGCGCACGCATTTGTGCGAAAACGCGTTTTAAGCATGCACATGCATCTTTTGGTAGACGCGGATGAAGTTTTCTGCAAAACCACAAGATGTGCATGCAAATGGTGCTTTTTGCAGAACGCGCACGTGGATTTCTACCAAACGACGTGCTAAGCATGCCGATGCTGTTCTTTTTATCACCCGCGCACGGATTTGTGCGAAAACGCGTTTTAAGCATGCACATGCATCTTTTGGTAGACGCGGATGAAGTTTTCTGCAAAACCACAAGATGTGCCTGCAAATGGTGCTTTTGGCAGAACGCGCACGTGGATTTCTACCAAACGACGTGCTAAGCATGCCGATGCTGCTCTTTTTAGCACCCGCGCACGCATTTGTGCGAAAACGCGTTTTAAGCATGCACATGCATCTTTTGGTAGACGCGGATGAAGTTTTCTGCAAAACCACAAGATGTGCATGCAAATGCTGCTTTTTGCAGAACGCGCACGTGGATTTCTACCAAACGACGTGCTAAGCATGCCGATGCTGCTCTTTTTAGCACCCGCGCACGCATTTGTGCGAAAACGCGTTTTAAGCATGCACATGCATCTTTTGGTAGACGTGGATGAAGTTTTCTGCAAAACCACAAGATGTGCATGCAAATGGTGCTTTTTTCAGAACGCGCACGTGGATTTCTACCAAACGACGTGCTAAGCATGCCGATGCTGCTCTTTTTAGCACCCGCGCACGGATTTGTGCGAAAACGCGTTTTAAGCATGCACATGCATCTTTTGGTAGACGCGGATGAAGTTTTCTGCAAAACCACAAGATGTGCATGCAAATGGTGCTTTTGGCAGAACGCGCACGTGGATTTCTACCAAACGACGTGCTAAGCATGCCGATGCTGCTCTTTTTAGCACCCGCGCACGCAGTTGTGCGAAAACGCGTTTAAGCATGCACATGCATCTTTTGGTAGACGCGGATGAAGTTTTCTGCAAAACCACAAGATGTGCATGCAAATGGTGCTTTTTGCAGAACGCGCACGTGGATTTCTACCAGACGACGTGCTAAGCATGCCGATGCTGCTCTTTTTAGCACCCGCGCACGCATTTGTGCGAAAACGCGTTTTAAGCATGCACATGCATCTTTTGGTAGACGCGGATGAAGTTTTCTGCAAAACCACAAGATGTGCATGCAAATGGTGCTTTTTGCAGAACGCGCACGTGGATTTCTACCAAACGACGTGCTAAGCATGCCGATGCTGCTCTTTTTAGCACCCGCGCACGGATTTGTGCGAAAACGCGTTTTAAGCATGCACATGCATCTTTTGGTAGACGCGGATGAAGTTTTCTGCAAAACCACAAGATGTGCATGCAAATGGTGCTTTTGGCAGAACGCGCACGTGGATTTCTACCAAACGACGTGCTAAGCATGCCGATGCTGCTCTTTTTAGCACCCCCGCACGGATTTGTGCGAAAACGCGTTTTAAGCATGCATATGCATCTTTTGGTAGACGCGGTTGAAGTTTTCTGCAAAACCACAAGATGTGCATGCAAATGGTGCTTTTGGCAGAACGCGCACGTGGATTTCTACCAAACGACGTGCTAAGCATGCCGATGCTGCTCTTTTTAGCACCCGCGCACGGATTTGTGCGAGAACGCGTTTTAAGCATGCACATGCATCTTTTGGTAGACGCGGATGAAGTTTTCTGCAAAACCACAAGATGTGCATGCAAATGGTGCTTTTTGCAGAACGCGCACGTGGATTTCTACCAAACGACGTGCTAAGCATGCCGATGCTGCTCTTTTTAGCACCCGCGCACGCATTTGTGCGAAAACGCGTTTTAAGCATGCACATGCATCTTTTGGTAGACGCGGATGAAGTTTTCTGCAAAACCACAAGATGTGCATGCAAATGGTGCTTTTGGCAGAACGCGCACGTGGATTTCTACCAAACGACGTGCTAAGCATGCCGATGCTGCTCTTTTTAGCACCCGCGCACGCATTTGTGCGAAAACGCGTTTTAAGCATGCACATGCATCTTTTGGTAGACGCGGATGAAGTTTTCTGCAAAACCACAAGATGTGCATGCAAATGGTGCTTTTGGCAGAACGCGCACGTGGATTTCTACCAAACGACGTGCTAAGCATGCCGATGCTGCTCTTTTTAGCACCCGCGCACGCATTTGTGCGAAAACGCGTTTTAAGCATGCACATGCATCTTTTGGTAGACGCGGATGAAGTTTTCTGCAAAACCACAAGATGTGCATGCAAATGGTGCTTTTTGCAGAACGCGCACGTGGATTTCTACCAGACGACGTGCTAAGCATGCCGATGCTGCTCTTTTTAGCACCCGCGCACGCATTTGTGCGAAAACGCGTTTTAAGCATGCACGTGCATCTTTTGGTAGACGCGGATGAAGTTTTCTGCAAAACCACAAGATGTGCATGCAAATGGTGCTTTTGGCAGAACGCGCACGTGGATTTCTACCAAACGACGTGCTAAGCATGCCGATGCTGCTCTTTTTAGCACCCGCGCACGGATTTGTGCGAAAACGCGTTTTAAGCATGCACATGCATCTTTTGGTAGACGCGGATGAAGTTTTCTGCAAAACCACAAGATGTGCATGCAAATGGTGCTTTTGGCAGAACGCGCACGTGGATTTCTACCAAACGACGTGCTAAGCATGCCGATGCTGCTCTTTTTAGCACCCGCGCACGGATTTGTGCGAAAAACGCGTTTTAAGCATGCACATGCATCTTTTGGTAGACGCGGATGAAGTTTTCTGCAAAACCACAAGATCTGCATGCAAATGGTGCTTTTGGCAGAACCCGCACGTGGATTTCTACCAAACGACGTGCTAAGTATGCCGATGCTGCTCTTTTTAGCACCCGCGCACGGATTTGTGCGAAAACGCGTTTTAAGCATACACATGCATCTTTTGGTAGACGCGGATGAAGTTTTCTGCAAAACCACAAGATGTGCATGCAAATGGTGCTTTTGGCAGAACGCGCACGTGGATTTCTACCAAACGACGTGCTAAGCATGCCGATGCTGCTCTTTTTAGCACCCCGCGCACGCATTTGTGCGAAAACGCGTTTTAAGCATGCACATGCATCTTTTGGTAGACGCGGATGAAGTTTTCTGCAAAACCACAAGATGTGCATGCAAATGGTGCTTTTGGCAGAACGCGCACGTGGATTTCTACCAAACGACGTGCTAAGCATGCCGATGCTGCTCTTTTTAGCACCCGCGCACGCATTTGTGCGAAAACGCGTTTTAAGCATGCACATGCATCTTTTGGTAGACGCGGATGAAGTTTTCTGCAAAACCACAAGATGTGCATGCAAATGGTGCTTTTTGCAGAACGCGCACGTGGATTTCTACCAAACGACGTGCTAAGCATGCCGATGCTGCTCTTTTAGCACCCGCGCACGGATTTGTGCGAAAACGCGTTTTAAGCATGCACATGCATCTTTTGGTAGACGCGGATGAAGTTTTCTGCAAAACCACAAGATGTGCATGCAAATGGTGCTTTTGGCAGAACGCGCACGTGGATTTCTACCAAACGACGTGCTAAGCATGCCGATGCTGCTCTTTTTAGCACCCCCGCACGGATTTGTGCGAAAACGCGTTTTAAGCATGCATATGCATCTTTTGGTAGACGCGGTTGAAGTTTTCTGCAAAACCACAAGATGTGCATGCAAATGGTGCTTTTGGCAGAACGCGCACGTGGATTTCTACCAAACGACGTTCTAAGCATGCCGATGCTGCTCTTTTTAGCACCCGCGCACGCATTTGTGCGAAAACGCGTTTTAAGCATGCACAATGCATCTTTTGGTAGACGCGGATGAAGTTTTCTGCAAAACCACAAGATGTGCATGCAAATGGTGCTTTTTGCAGAACGCGCACGTGGATTTCTACCAGACGACGTGCTAAGCATGCCGATGCTGCTCTTTTTAGCACCCGCGCACGCATTTGTGCGAAAACGCGTTTTAAGCATGCACATGCATCTTTTGGTAGACGCGGATGAAGTTTTCTGCAAAACCACAAGATGTGCATGCAAATGGTGCTTTTGGCAGAACGCGCACGTGGATTTCTACCAAACGACGTGCTAAGCATGCCGATGCTGCTCTTTTAGCACTCGCGCACGGATTTGTGCGAAAACGCGTTTTAAGCATGCACATGCATCTTTTGGTAGACGCGGATGAAGTTTTCTGCAAAACCACAAGATGTGCATGCAAATGGTGCTTTTGGCAGAACGCGCACGTGGATTTCTACCAAACGACGTGCTAAGCATGCCGATGCTGCTCTTTTTAGCACCCGCGCACGGATTTGTGCGAAAACGCGTTTTAAGCATGCACATGCATCTCTATGTAGACGCGGATGAAGTTTTCTGCAAAACCACAAGATGTGCATGCAAATGGTGCTTTTGGCAGAACCCGCACGTGGATTTCTACCAAATCTGTCTCGCGTGTGTGCCGATGCTGCTGTTTTTAGCACCCGCGCACGGATTGTGCGAAAACGCGTTTTAAAGCATACACATGCATCTTTTGGTAGACGCGGATGAAGTTTTCTGCAAAACCACAAGATGTGCATGCAAATGGTGCTTTTGGCAGAACGCGCCACGTGGATTTCTACCAAACGACGTGCTAAGCATGCCGATGCTGCTCTTTTTAGCACCCCCGCGCACGCATTTTGTGCGAAAACGCGTTTTAAGCATGCACATGCATCTTTTGGTAGACGCGGATGAAGTTTTCTGCAAAACCACAAGATGTGCATGCAAATGGTGCTTTTTGGCAGAACGCGCACGTGGATTTCTACCAAACGACGTGCTAAGCATGCCGATGCTGCTCTTTTTAGCACCCGCGCACGCATTTGTGCGAAAACGCGTTTTAAAGCATGCACATGCATCTTTTGGTAGACGCGGATGAAGTTTTCTGCAAAACCACAAGATGTGCATGCAAATGGTGCTTTTTGCAGAACGCGCACGTGGATTTCTACCAAACGACGTGCTAAGCATGCCGATGCTGCTCTTTTTAGCACCCGCGCACGGATTTGTGCGAAAACGCGTTTTAAGCATGCACATGCATCTTTTGGTAGACGCGGATGAAGTTTTCCTGCAAAACCACAAGATGTGCATGCAAATGGTGCTTTTGGCAGAACGCGCACGTGGATTTCTACCAAACGACGTGCTAAGCATGCCGATGCTGCTCTTTTTAGCACCCCCCGCACGGATTTGTGCGAAAACGCGTTTTAAGCATGCATATGCATCTTTTGGTAGACGCGGTTGAAGTTTTCTGCAAAACCCACAAGATGTGCATGCAAATGGTGCTTTTGGCAGAACGCGCACGTGGATTTCTACCAAACGACGTGCTAAGCATGCCGATGCTGCTCTTTTTAGCACCCGCGCATGGATTTGTGCGAGAACGCGTTTTTAAGCATGCACATGCATCTTTTGGTAGACGCGGATGAAGTTTTCTGCAAAACCACGAGATGTGCATGCAAATGGTGCTTTTTGCAGAACGCGCACGTGGATTTCTACCAAACGACGTGCTAAGCATGCCGATGCTGCTCTTTTTTAGCACCCGCGCACGCATTTGTGCGAAAACGCGTTTTTAAGCATGCACATGCATCTTTTGGTAGACGCGGATGAAGTTTTCTGCAAAACCACAAGATGTGCATGCAAATGGTGCTTTTTGCAGAACGCGCACGTGGATTTCCTACCAAACGACGTGCTAAGCATGCCGATGCTGCTCTTTTTAGCACCCGCGCACGGATTTGTGCGAAAAACGCGTTTTAAGCATGCACATGCATCTTTTGGTAGACGCGGATGAAGTTTTCTGCAAAACCACAAGATGTGCATGCAAATGGTGCTTTTTTGCAGAACGCGCACGTGGATTTCTACCACCAAACGACGTGCTAAGCATGCCGATGCTGCTCTTTTTAGCACCCGCGCACGGATTTGTGCGAAAACGCGTTTTTAAGCATGCACATGCATCTTTTGGTAGACGCGGATGAAGTTTTCTGCAAAACCACAAGATGTGCATGCAAATGGTGCTTTTGGCAGAACGCGCACGTGGATTTCTACCAAACGACGTGCTAAGCATGCCGATGCTGCTCTTGTTAGCACCCGCGCACGGATTTGTGCGAAAACGCGTTTTAAGCATGCACATGCATCTTTTGGTAGACGCGGATGAAGTTTTCTGCAAAACCACAAGATGTGCATGCAAATGGTGCTTTTGGCAGAACGCGCACGTGGATTTCTACCAAACGACGTGCTAAGCATGCCGATGCTGCTCTTTTTAGCACCCGCGCACGGGATTTGTGCGAAAACGCGTTTTAAAGCATGCACATGCATCTTTTGGTAGACGCGGATGAAGTTTTCTGCAAAACCACAAGATGTGCATGCAAATGGTGCTTTTGGCAGAACGCGCACGTGGATTTCTACCAAACGACGTGCTAAGCATGCCGATGCTGCTCTTTTTAGCACCCGCGCACGGATTTGTGCGAAAACGCGTTTTAAGCATGCACATGCATCTTTTGGTAGACGCAGATGAAGTTTTCTGCAAAACCACAAGATGTGCATGCAAATGGTGCTTTTGGCAGAACCCGCACGTGGATTTCTACCAAACGAACCGTGCTAAGTATGCCGATGCTGCTCTTTTTAGCACCCGCGCACGGATTTGTGCGAAAACGCGTTTTAAGCATGCACATGCATCTTTTGGTAGACGCGGATGAAGTTTTCTGCAAAACCACAAGATGTGCATGCAAATGGTGCTTTTTGGCAGAACGCGCACGTGGATTTCTACCAAACGACGTGCTAAGCATGCCGATGCTGCTCTT
>NW_027315350.1:0-37952 GCF_023375885.2 Dermacentor andersoni | reverse complement strand
TTTGCATGCACATCTTGTGGTTTTGCAGAAAACTTCATCCGCGTCTACCAAAAGATGCATGTGCATGCTTAAAACGCGTTTTCGCACAAATCCGTGCGCGGGTGCTAAAAAGAGCAGCATCGGCATGCTTAGCACGTCGTTTGGTAGAAATCCACGTGCGCGTTCTGCAAAAAGCACCATTTGCATGCACATCTTGTGGTTTTGTAGAAAACTTCATCCGCGTCTACCAAAAGATGCATGTGCTGCTTAAAACGCGTTTTCGCACAAATGCGTGCGCGGGTGCTAAAAAGAGCAGCATCGGCATGCTTAGCACGTCGTTTGGTAGAAATCCACGTGCGCGTTCTGCCAAAAGCACCATTTGCATGCACATCTTGTGGTTTTGCAGAAAACTTCATCCGCGTCTACCAAAAGATGCATGTGCATGCTTAAAACGCGTTTTCGCACAAATCCGTGCGCGGGTGCTAAAAAGAGCAGCATCGGCATGCTTAGCACGTCGTTTGGTAGAAATCCACGTGCGCGTTCTGCCAAAAGCACCATTTGCATGCACATCTTGTGGTTTTGCAGAAAACTTCATCCGCGTCTACCAAAAGATGCATGTGCATGCTTAAAACGCGTTTTCGCACAAATCCGTGCGCGGGTGCTAAAAAGAGCAGCATCGGCATGCTTAGCACGTCGTTTGGTAGAAATCCACGTGCGCGTTCTGCAAAAAGAACCATTTGCATGCACATCTTGTGGTTTTGCAGAAAACTTCATCCGCGTCTACCAAAAGATGCATGTGCATGCTTAAAACGCGTTTTCGCACAAATGCGTGCGCGGGTGCTAAAAAGAGCAGCATCGGCATGCTTAGCACGTCGTTTGGTAGAAATCCACGTGCGCGTTCTGCCAAAAGCACCATTTGCGTGCACATCTTGTGGTTTTGCAGAAAACTTCATCCGCGTCTACCAAAAGATGCATGTGCATGCTTAAAACGCGTTTTCGCACAAATCCGTGCGGGGGTGCTAAAAAGAGCAGCATCGGCATGCTTAGCACGTCGTTTGGTAGAAATCCACGTGCGCGTTCTGCAAAAAGCACCATTTGCATGCACATCTTGTGGTTTTGCAGAAAACTTCATCCGCGTCTACCAAAAGATGCATGTGCATGCTTAAAACGCGTTTTCGCACAAATGCGTGCGCGGGTGCTAAAAAGAGCAGCATCGCCATGCTTAGCACGTCGTTTGGTAGAAATCCACGTGCGCGTTCTGCCAAAAGCACCATTTGCATGCACATCTTGTGGTTTTGCAGAAAACTTCATCCGCGTCTACCAAAAGATGCATGTGCATGCTTAAAACGCGTTTTCGCACAAATCCGTGCGCGGGTGCTAAAAAGAGCAGCATCGGCATGCTTAGCACGTCGTTTGGTAGAAATCCACGTGCGCGTTCTGCAAAAAGCACCATTTGCATGCACATCTTGTGGTTTTGCAGAAAACTTCATCCGCGTCTACCAAAAGATGCCTGTGCATGCTTAAAACGCGTTTTCGCACAAATGCGTGCGCGGGTGCTAAAAAGAGCAGCATCGGCATGCTTAGCACGTCGTTTGGTAGAAATCCACGTGCGCGTTCTGCCAAAAGCACCATTTGCATGCACATCTTGTGGTTTTACAGAAAACTTCATCCGCGTCTACCAAAAGATGCATGTGCATGCTTAAAACGCGTTTTCGCACAAATCCGTGCGCGGGTGCTAAAAAGAGCAGCATCGGCATGCTTAGCACGTCGTTTGGTAGAAATCCACGTGTGCGTTCTGCAAAAAGCACCATTTGCATGCACATCTTGTGGTTTTGTAGAAAACTTCATCCGCGTCTACCAAAAGATGCATGTGCTGCTTAAAACGCGTTTTCGCACAAATGCGTGCGCGGGTGCTAAAAAGAGCAGCATCGGCATGCTTAGCACGTCGTTTGGTAGAAATCCACGTGCGCGTTCTGCCAAAAGCACCATTTGCATGCACATCTTGTGGTTTTGCAGAAAACTTCATCCGCGTCTACCAAAAGATGCATGTGCATGCTTAAAACGCGTTTTCGCACAAATCCGTGCGCGGGTGCTAAAAAGAGCAGCATCGGCATGCTTAGCACGTCGTTTGGTAGAAATCCACGTGCGCGTTCTGCCAAAAGCACCATTTGCATGCACATCTTGTGGTTTTGCAGAAAACTTCATCCGCGTCTACCAAAAGATGCATGTGCATGCTTAAAACGCGTTTTCGCACAAATCCGTGCGCGGGTGCTAAAAAGAGCAGCATCGGCATGCTTAGCACGTCGTTTGGTAGAAATCCACGTGCGCGTTCTGCCAAAAGCACCATTTGCATGCACATCTTGTGGTTTTGCAGAAAACTTCATCCGCGTCTACCAAAAGATGCATGTGCATGCTTAAAACGCGTTTTCGCACAAATCCGTGCGCGGGTGCTAAAAAGAGCAGCATCGGCATGCTTAGCACGTCGTTTGGTAGAAATCCACGTGCGCGTTCTGCAAAAAGAACCATTTGCATGCACATCTTGTGGTTTTGCAGAAAACTTCATCCGCGTCTACCAAAAGATGCATGTGCATGCTTAAAACGCGTTTTCGCACAAATGCGTGCGCGGGTGCTAAAAAGAGCAGCATCGGCATGCTTAGCACGTCGTTTGGTAGAAATCCACGTGCGCGTTCTGCCAAAAGCACCATTTGCGTGCACATCTTGTGGTTTTGCAGAAAACTTCATCCGCGTCTACCAAAAGATGCATGTGCATGCTTAAAACGCGTTTTCGCACAAATCCGTGCGCGGGTGCTAAAAAGAACAGCATCGGCATGCTTAGCACGTCGTTTGGTAGAAATCCACGTGCGCGTTCTGCAAAAAGCACCATTTGCATGCACATCTTGTGGTTTTGCAGAAAACTTCATCCGCGTCTACCAAAAGATGCATGTGCATGCTTAAAACGCGTTTTCGCACAAATGCGTGCGCGGGTGCTAAAAAGAGCAGCATCGGCATGCTTAGCACGTCGTTTGGTAGAAATCCACGTGCGCGTTCTGCCAAAAGCACCATTTGCATGCACATCTTGTGGTTTTGCAGAAAACTTCATCCGCGTCTACCAAAAGATGCATGTGCATGCTTAAAACGCGTTTTCGCACAAATCCGTGCGCGGGTGCTAAAAAGAGCAGCATCGGCATGCTTAGCACGTCGTTTGGTAGAAATCCACGTGCGCGTTCTGCAAAAAGCACCATTTGCATGCACATCTTGTGGTTTTGTAGAAAACTTCATCCGCGTCTACCAAAAGATGCATGTGCTGCTTAAAACGCGTTTTCGCACAAATGCGTGCGCGGGTGCTAAAAAGAGCAGCATCGGCATGCTTAGCACGTCGTTTGGTAGAAATCCACGTGCGCGTTCTGCCAAAAGCACCATTTGCATGCACATCTTGTGGTTTTGCAGAAAACTTCATCCGCGTCTACCAAAAGATGCATGTGCATGCTTAAAACGCGTTTTCGCACAAATCCGTGCGCGGGTGCTAAAAAGAGCAGCATCGGCATGCTTAGCACGTCGTTTGGTAGAAATCCACGTGCGCGTTCTGCCAAAAGCACCATTTGCATGCACATCTTGTGGTTTTGCAGAAAACTTCATCCGCGTCTACCAAAAGATGCATGTGCATGCTTAAAACGCGTTTTCGCACAAATCCGTGCGCGGGTGCTAAAAAGAGCAGCATCGGCATGCTTAGCACGTCGTTTGGTAGAAATCCACGTGCGCGTTCTGCAAAAAGAACCATTTGCATGCACATCTTGTGGTTTTGCAGAAAAACTTCATCCGCGTCTACCAAAAGATGCATGTGCATGCTTAAAACGCGTTTTCGCACAAATCCGTGCGGGGGTGCTAAAAAGAGCAGCATCGGCATGCTTAGCACGTCGTTTGGTAGAAATCCACGTGCGCGTTCTGCAAAAAGCACCATTTGCATGCACATCTTGTGGTTTTGCAGAAAACTTCATCCGCGTCTACCAAAAGATGCATGTGCATGCTTAAAACGCGTTTTCGCACAAATCCGTGCGCGGGTGCTAAAAAGAGCAGCATCGGCATGCTTAGCACGTCGTTTGGTAGAAATCCACGTGCGCGTTCTGCCAAAAGCACCATTTGCGTGCACATCTTGTGGTTTTGCAGAAAACTTCATCCGCGTCTACCAAAAGATGCATGTGCATGCTTAAAACGCGTTTTCGCATAAATCCGTGCGCGGGTGCTAAAAAGAGCAGCATCGGCATGCTTAGCACGTCGTTTGGTAGAAATCCACGTGCGCGTTCTGCCAAAAGCACCATTTGCATGCACATCTTGTGGTTTTGCAGAAAACTTCATCCGCGTCTACCAAAAGATGCATGTGCATGCTTAAAACGCGTTTTCGCACAAATGCGTGCGCGGGTGCTAAAAAGAGCAGCATCGGCATGCTTAGCACGTCGTTTGGTAGAAATCCACGTGCGCGTTCTGCCAAAAGCACAATTTGCATGCACATCTTGTGGTTTTGCAGAAAACTTCATCCGCGTCTACCAAAAGATGCATGTGCATGCTTAAAACGCGTTTTCGCACAAATCCGTGCGCGGGTGCTAAAAAGAGCAGCATCGGCATGCTTAGCACGTCGTTTGGTAGAAATCCACGTGCGCGTTCTGCCAAAAGCACCATTTGCATGCACATCTTGTGGTTTTGCAGAAAACTTCATCCGCGTCTACCAAAAGATGCATGTGCATGCTTAAAACGCGTTTTCGCACAAATCCGTGCGCGGGTGCTAAAAAGAGCAGCATCGGCATGCTTAGCACGTCGTTTGGTAGAAATCCACGTGCGCGTTCTGCCAAAAGCACCATTTGCATGCACATCTTGTGGTTTTGCAGAAAACTTCATCCGCGTCTACCAAAAGATGCATGTGCATGCTTAAAACGCGTTTTCGCACAAATGCGTGCGCGGGTGCTAAAAAGAGCAGCATCGGCATGCTTAGCACGTCGTTTGGTAGAAATCCACGTGCGCGTTCTGCCAAAAGCACCATTTGCATGCACATCTTGTGGTTTTGCAGAAAACTTCATCCGCGTCTACCAAAAGATGCATGTGCATGCTTAAAACGCGTCTTCGCACAAATCCGTGCGCGGGTGCTAAAAAGAGCAGCATCGGCATGCTTACCACGTCGTTTGGTAGAAATCCACGTGCGCGTTCTGCAAAAAGCACCATTTGCATGCACATCTTGTGGTTTTACAGAAAACTTCATCCGCGTCTACCAAAAGATGCATGTGCATGCTTAAAACGCGTTTTCGCACATATCCGTGCGCGGGTGCTAAAAAGAGCAGCATCGGCATGCTTAGCACGTCGTTTGGTAGAAATCCACGTGCGCGTTCTGCCAAAAGCACCATTTGCATGCACATCTTGTGGTTTTGCAGAAAACTTCATCCGCGTCTACCAAAAGATGCATGTGCATGCTTAAAACGCGTTTTCGCACAAATCCGTGCGCGGGTGCTAAAAAGAGCAGCATCGGCATGCTTAGCACGTCGTTTGGTAGAAATCCACGTGCGCGTTCTGCCAAAAGCACCATTTGCATGCACATCTTGTGGTTTTGCAGAAAACTTCATCCGCGTCTACCAAAAGATGCATGTGCATGCTTAAAACGCGTTTTCGCACAAATCCGTGCGCGGGTGCTAAAAAGAGCAGCATCGGCATGCTTAGCACGTCGTTTGGTAGAAATCCACGTGCGCGTTCTGCCAAAAGCACCATTTGCATGCACATCTTGTGGTTTTGCAGAAAACTTCATCCGCGTCTACCAAAAGATGCATGTGCATGCTTAAAACGCGTTTTCGCACAAATGCGTGCGCGGGTGCTAAAAAGAGCAGCATCGGCATGCTTAGCACGTCGTTTGGTAGAAATCCACGTGCGCGTTCTGCCAAAAGCACAATTTGCATGCACATCTTGTGGTTTTGCAGAAAACTTCATCCGCGTCTACCAAAAGATGCATGTGCATGCTTAAAACGCGTTTTCGCACAAATCCGTGCGCGGGTGCTAAAAAGAGCAGCATCGGCATGCTTAGCACGTCGTTTGGTAGAAATCCACGTGCGCGTTCTGCCAAAAGCACCATTTGCATGCACATCTTGTGGTTTTGCAGAAAACTTCATCCGCGTCTACCAAAAGATGCATGTGCATGCTTAAAACGCGTTTTCGCACAAATCCGTGCGCGGGTGCTAAAAAGAGCAGCATCGGCATGCTTAGCACGTCGTTTGGTAGAAATCCACGTGCGCGTTCTGCCAAAAGCACCATTTGCATGCACATCTTGTGGTTTTGCAGAAAACTTCATCCGCGTCTACCAAAAGATGCATGTGCATGCTTAAAACGCGTTTTCGCACAAATGCGTGCGCGGGTGCTAAAAAGAGCAGCATCGGCATGCTTAGCACGTCGTTTGGTAGAAATCCACGTGCGCGTTGTGCCAAAAGCACAATTTGCATGCACATCTTGTGGTTTTGCAGAAAACTTCATCCGCGTCTACCAAAAGATGCATGTGCATGCTTAAAACGCGTTTTCGCACAAATCCGTGCGCGGGTGCTAAAAAGAACAGCATCGGCATGCTTAGCACGTCGTTTGGTAGAAATCCACGTGCGCGTTCTGCAAAAAGCACCATTTGCATGCACATCTTGTGGTTTTGCAGAAAACTTCATCCGCGTCTACCAAAAGATGCATGTGCATGCTTAAAACGCGTTTTCGCACAAATGCGTGCGCGGGTGCTAAAAAGAGCAGCATCGGCATGCTTAGCACGTCGTTTGGTAGAAATCCACGTGCGCGTTCTGCCAAAAGCACCATTTGCATGCACATCTTGTGGTTTTGCAGAAAACTTCATCCGCGTCTACCAAAAGATGCATGTGCATGCTTAAAACGCGTTTTCGCACAAATCCGTGCGCGGGTGCTAAAAAGAGCAGCATCGGCATGCTTAGCACGTCGTTTGGTAGAAATCCACGTGCGCGTTCTGCAAAAAGCACCATTTGCATGCACATCTTGTGGTTTTGTAGAAAACTTCATCCGCGTCTACCAAAAGATGCATGTGCTGCTTAAAACGCGTTTTCGCACAAATGCGTGCGCGGGTGCTAAAAAGAGCAGCATCGGCATGCTTAGCACGTCGTTTGGTAGAAATCCACGTGCGCGTTCTGCCAAAAGCACAATTTGCATGCACATCTTGTGGTTTTGCAGAAAACTTCATCCGCGTCTACCAAAAGATGCATGTGCATGCTTAAAACGCGTTTTCGCACAAATCCGTGCGCGGGTGCTAAAAAGAGCAGCATCGGCATGCTTAGCACGTCGTTTGGTAGAAATCCACGTGCGCGTTCTGCCAAAAGCACCATTTGCATGCACATCTTGTGGTTTTGCAGAAAACTTCATCCGCGTCTACCAAAAGATGCATGTGCATGCTTAAAACGCGTTTTCGCACAAATCCGTGCGCGGGTGCTAAAAAGAGCAGCATCGGCATGCTTAGCACGTCGTTTGGTAGAAATCCACGTGCGCGTTCTGCAAAAAGAACCATTTGCATGCACATCTTGTGGTTTTGCAGAAAACTTCATCCGCGTCTACCAAAAGATGCATGTGCATGCTTAAAACGCGTTTTCGCACAAATCCGTGCGCGGGTGCTAAAAAGAGCAGCATCGGCATGCTTAGCACGTCGTTTGGTAGAAATCCACGTGCGCGTTCTGCCAAAAGCACCATTTGCATGCACATCTTGTGGTTTTGCAGAAAACTTCATCCGCGTCTACCAAAAGATGCATGTGCATGCTTAAAACGCGTTTTCGCACAAATCCGTGCGCGGGTGCTAAAAAGAGCAGCATCGGCATGCTTAGCACGTCGTTTGGTAGAAATCCACGTGCGCGTTCTGCAAAAAGCACCATTTGCATGCACATCTTGTGGTTTTGCAGAAAACTTCATCCGCGTCTACCAAAAGATGCATGTGCATGCTTAAAACGCGTTTTCGCACAAATCCGTGCGCGGGTGCTAAAAAGAGCAGCATCGGCATGCTTAGCACGTCGTTTGGTAGAAATCCAGGTGCGCGTTCTGCCAAAAGCACTATTTGCATGCACATCTTGTGGTTTTGCAGAAAACTTCATCCGCGTCTACCAAAAGATGCATGTGCATGCTTAAAACGCGTTTTCGCACAAATCCGTGCGCGTGTGCTAAAAAGAGCAGCATCGGCACGCTTAGCACGTCGTTTGGTAGAAATCCACGTGCGCGTTCTGCCAAAAGCACCATTTGCATGCACATCTTGTGGTTTTGCAGAAAACTTCATCCGCGTCTACCAAAAGATGCATGTGCATGCTTAAAACGCGTTTTCGCACAAATGCGTGCGCGGGTGCTAAAAAGAGCAGCATCGGCATGCTTAGCACGTCGTTTGGTAGAAATCCACGTGCGCGTTCTGCCAAAAGCACCATTTGCATGCACATCTTGTGGTTTTGCAGAAAACTTCATCCGCGTCTACCAAAAGATGCATGTGCATGCTTAAAACGCGTTTTCGCACAAATCCGTGCGCGGGTGCTAAAAAGAGCAGCATCGGCATGCTTAGCACGTCGTTTGGTAGAAATCCACGTGCGCGTTCTGCAAAAAGCACCATTTGCATGCACATCTTGTGGTTTTACAGAAAACTTCATCCGCGTCTACCAAAAGATGCATGTGCATGCTTAAAACGCGTTTTCGCACAAATCCGTGCGCGGGTGCTAAAAAGAGCAGCATCGGCATGCTTAGCACGTCGTTTGGTAGAAATCCACGTGCGCGTTCTGCCAAAAGCACCATTTGCATGCACATCTTGTGGTTTTGCAGAAAACTTCATCCGCGTCTACCAAAAGATGCATGTGCATGCTTAAAACGCGTTTTCGCACAAATCCGTGCGCGGGTGCTAAAAAGAGCAGCATCGGCATGCTTAGCACGTCCTTTGGTAGAAATCCACGTGCGCGTTCTGCCAAAAGCACCATTTGCATGCACATCTTGTGGTTTTGCAGAAAACTTCATCCGCGTCTACAAAAAGATGCATGTGCATGCTTAAAACGCGTTTTCGCACAAATCCGTGCGCGGGTGCTAAAAAGAGCAGCATCGGCATGCTTAGCACGTCGTTTGGTAGAAATCCACGTGCGCGTTCTGCCAAAAGCACCATTTGCATGCACATCTTGTGGTTTTGCAGAAAACTTCATCCGCGTCTACCAAAAGATGCATGTGCATGCTTAAAACGCGTTTTCGCACAAATGCGTGCGCGGGTGCTAAAAAGAGCAGCATCGGCATGCTTAGCACGTCGTTTGGTAGAAATCCACGTGCGCGTTCTGCCAAAAGCACAATTTGCATGCACATCTTGTGGTTTTGCAGAAAACTTCATCCGCGTCTACCAAAAGATGCATGTGCATGCTTAAAACGCGTTTTCGCACAAATCCGTGCGCGGGTGCTAAAAAGAGCAGCATCGGCATGCTTAGCACGTCGTTTGGTAGAAATCCACGTGCGCCTTCTGCCAAAAGCACCATTTGCATGCACATCTTGTGGTTTTGCAGAAAACTTCATCCGCGTCTACCAAAAGATGCATGTGCATGCTTAAAACGCGTTTTCGCACAAATCCGTGCGCGTGTGCTAAAAAGAGCAGCATCGGCACGCTTAGCACGTCGTTTGGTAGAAATCCACGTGCGCGTTCTGCCAAAAGCACCATTTGCATGCACATCTTGTGGTTTTGCAGAAAACTTCATCCGCGTCTACCAAAAGATGCATGTGCATGCTTAAAACGCGTTTTCGCACAAATGCGTGCGCGGGTGCTAAAAAGAGCAGCATCGGCATGCTTAGCACGTCGTTTGGTAGAAATCCACGTGCGCGTTCTGCCAAAAGCACCATTTGCATGCACATCTTGTGGTTTTGCAGAAAACTTCATCCGCGTCTACCAAAAGATGCATGTGCATGCTTAAAACGCGTTTTCGCACAAATCCGTGCGCGGGTGCTAAAAAGAGCAGCATCGGCATGCTTAGCACGTCGTTTGGTAGAAATCCACGTGCGCGTTCTGCAAAAAGCACCATTTGCATGCACATCTTGTGGTTTTACAGAAAACTTCATCCGCGTCTACCAAAAGATGCATGTGCATGCTTAAAACGCGTTTTCGCACAAATCCGTGCGCGGGTGCTAAAAAGAGCAGCATCGGCATGCTTAGCACGTCGTTTGGTAGAAATCCACGTGCGCGTTCTGCCAAAAGCACCATTTGCATGCACATCTTGTGGTTTTGCAGAAAACTTCATCCGCGTCTACCAAAAGATGCATGTGCATGCTTAAAACGCGTTTTCGCATAAATCCGTGCGCGGGTGCTAAAAAGAGCAGCATCGGCATGCTTAGCACGTCGTTTGGTAGAAATCCACGTGCGCGTTCTGCCAAAAGCACCATTTGCATGCACATCTTGTGGTTTTGCAGAAAACTTCATCCGCGTCTACCAAAAGATGCATGTGCATGCTTAAAACGCGTTTTCGCACAAATGCGTGCGCGGGTGCTAAAAAGAGCAGCATCGGCATGCTTAGCACGTCGTTTGGTAGAAATCCACGTGCGCGTTCTGCCAAAAGCACAATTTGCATGCACATCTTGTGGTTTTGCAGAAAACTTCATCCGCGTCTACCAAAAGATGCATGTGCATGCTTAAAACGCGTTTTCGCACAAATCCGTGCGCGGGTGCTAAAAAGAGCAGCATCGGCATGCTTAGCACGTCGTTTGGTAGAAATCCACGTGCGCGTTCTGCAAAAAGCACCATTTGCATGCACATCTTGTGGTTTTACAGAAAACTTCATCCGCGTCTACCAAAAGATGCATGTGCATGCTTAAAACGCGTTTTCGCACAAATCCGTGCGCGGGTGCTAAAAAGAGCAGCATCGGCATGCTTAGCACGTCGTTTGGTAGAAATCCACGTGCGCGTTCTGCCAAAAGCACCATTTGCATGCACATCTTGTGGTTTTGCAGAAAACTTCATCCGCGTCTACCAAAAGATGCATGTGCATGCTTAAAACGCGTTTTCGCACAAATCCGTGCGCGGGTGCTAAAAAGAGCAGCATCGGCATGCTTAGCACGTCGTTTGGTAGAAATCCACGTGCGCGTTCTGCCAAAAGCACCATTTGCATGCACATCTTGTGGTTTTGCAGAAAACTTCATCCGCGTCTACCAAAAGATGCATGTGCATGCTTAAAACGCGTTTTCGCACAAATCCGTGCGCGGGTGCTAAAAAGAGCAGCATCGGCATGCTTAGCACGTCGTTTGGTAGAAATCCACGTGCGCGTTCTGCCAAAAGCACCATTTGCATGCACATCTTGTGGTTTTGCAGAAAACTTCATCCGCGTCTACCAAAAGATGCATGTGCATGCTTAAAACGCGTTTTCGCACAAATGCGTGCGCGGGTGCTAAAAAGAGCAGCATCGGCATGCTTAGCACGTCGTTTGGTAGAAATCCACGTGCGCGTTCTGCCAAAAGCACAATTTGCATGCACATCTTGTGGTTTTGCAGAAAACTTCATCCGCGTCTACCAAAAGATGCATGTGCATGCTTAAAACGCGTTTTCGCACAAATCCGTGCGCGGGTGCTAAAAAGAGCAGCATCGGCATGCTTAGCACGTCGTTTGGTAGAAATCCACGTGCGCGTTCTGCCAAAAGCACCATTTGCATGCACATCTTGTGGTTTTGCAGAAAACTTCATCCGCGTCTACCAAAAGATGCATGTGCATGCTTAAAACGCGTTTTCGCACAAATCCGTGCGCGGGTGCTAAAAAGAGCAGCATCGGCATGCTTAGCACGTCGTTTGGTAGAAATCTACGTGCGCGTTCTGCCAAAAGCACCATTTGCATGCACATCTTGTGGTTTTGCAGAAAACTTCATCCGCGTCTACCAAAAGATGCATGTGCATGCTTAAAACGCGTTTTCGCACAAATGCGTGCGCGGGTGCTAAAAAGAGCAGCATCGGCATGCTTAGCACGTCGTTTGGTAGAAATCCACGTGCGCGTTCTGCCAAAAGCACCATTTGCATGCACATCTTGTGGTTTTACAGAAAACTTCATCCGCGTCTACCAAAAGATGCATGTGCATGCTTAAAACGCGTTTTCGCACAAATCCGTGCGCGGGTGCTAAAAAGAGCAGCATCGGCATGCTTAGCACGTCGTTTGGTAGAAATCCACGTGCGCGTTCTGCAAAAAGCACCATTTGGATGCACATCTTGTGGTTTTGCAGAAAACTTCATCCGCGTCTACCAAAAGATGCATGTGCATGCTTAAAACGCGTTTTCGCACAAATCCGTGCGCGGGTGCTAAAAAGAGCAGCATCGGCATGCTTAGCACGTCGTTTGGTAGAAATCCACGTGCGCGTTCTGCCAAAAGCACCATTTGCATGCACATCTTGTGGTTTTGCAGAAAACTTCATCCGCGTCTACCAAAAGATGCATGTGCATGCTTAAAACGCGTTTTCGCACAAATCCGTGCGCGGGTGCTAAAAAGAGCAGCATCGGCATGCTTAGCACGTCGTTTGGTAGAAATCCACGTGCGCGTTCTGCAAAAAGCACCATTTGCATGCACATCTTGTGGTTTTGCAGAAAACTTCATCCGCGTCTACC
Organism: Dermacentor andersoni; assembly: GCF_023375885.2. Taxonomy (NCBI): domain Eukaryota; kingdom Metazoa; phylum Arthropoda; class Arachnida; order Ixodida; family Ixodidae; genus Dermacentor; species Dermacentor andersoni. The sequence goes on along the minus strand of NW_027315350.1, from coordinate 25,376 downwards.
AAAAGATGCATGTGCATGCTTAAAACGCGTTTTCGCACAAATCCGTGCGCGGGTGCTAAAAAGAGCAGCATCGGCATGCTTAGCACGTCGTTTGGTAGAAATCCACGTGCGCGTTCTGCCAAAAGCACCATTTGCATGCACATCTTGTGGTTTTGCAGAAAACTTCATCCGCGTCTACCAAAAGATGCATGTGCATGCTTAAAACGCGTTTTCGCACAAATCCGTGCGCGTGTGCTAAAAAGAGCAGCATCGGCACGCTTAGCACGTCGTTTGGTAGAAATCCACGTGCGCGTTCTGCCAAAAGCACCATTTGCATGCACATCTTGTGGTTTTGCAGAAAACTTCATCCGCGTCTACCAAAAGATGCATGTGCATGCTTAAAACGCGTTTTCGCACAAATGCGTGCGCGGGTGCTAAAAAGAGCAGCATCGGCATGCTTAGCACGTCGTTTGGTAGAAATCCACGTGCGCGTTCTGCCAAAAGCACCATTTGCATGCACATCTTGTGGTTTTGCAGAAAACTTCATCCGCGTCTACCAAAAGATGCATGTGCATGCTTAAAACGCGTTTTCGCACAAATCCGTGCGCGGGTGCTAAAAAGAGCAGCATCGGCATGCTTAGCACGTCGTTTGGTAGAAATCCACGTGCGCGTTCTGCAAAAAGCACCATTTGCATGCACATCTTGTGGTTTTACAGAAAACTTCATCCGCGTCTACCAAAAGATGCATGTGCATGCTTAAAACGCGTTTTCGCACAAATCCGTGCGCGGGTGCTAAAAAGAGCAGCATCGGCATGCTTAGCACGTCGTTTGGTAGAAATCCACGTGCGCGTTCTGCCAAAAGCACCATTTGCATGCACATCTTGTGGTTTTGCAGAAAACTTCATCCGCGTCTACCAAAAGATGCATGTGCATGCTTAAAACGCGTTTTCGCACAAATCCGTGCGCGGGTGCTAAAAAGAGCAGCATCGGCATGCTTAGCACGTCGTTTGGTAGAAATCCACGTGCGCGTTCTGCCAAAAGCACCATTTGCATGCACATCTTGTGGTTTTGCAGAAAACTTCATCCGCGTCTACCAAAAGATGCATGTGCATGCTTAAAACGCGTTTTCGCACAAATCCGTGCGCGGGTGCTAAAAAGAGCAGCATCGGCATGCTTAGCACGTCGTTTGGTAGAAATCCACGTGCGCGTTCTGCCAAAAGCACCATTTGCATGCACATCTTGTGGTTTTGCAGAAAACTTCATCCGCGTCTACCAAAAGATGCATGTGCATGCTTAAAACGCGTTTTCGCACAAATGCGTGCGCGGGTGCTAAAAAGAGCAGCATCGGCATGCTTAGCACGTCGTTTGGTAGAAATCCACGTGCGCGTTCTGCCAAAAGCACAATTTGCATGCACATCTTGTGGTTTTGCAGAAAACTTCATCCGCGTCTACCAAAAGATGCATGTGCATGCTTAAAACGCGTTTTCGCACAAATCCGTGCGCGGGTGCTAAAAAGAGCAGCATCGGCATGCTTAGCACGTCGTTTGGTAGAAATCCACGTGCGCGTTCTGCCAAAAGCACCATTTGCATGCACATCTTGTGGTTTTGCAGAAAACTTCATCCGCGTCTACCAAAAGATGCATGTGCATGCTTAAAACGCGTTTTCGCACAAATCCGTGCGCGTGTGCTAAAAAGAGCAGCATCGGCACGCTTAGCACGTCGTTTGGTAGAAATCCACGTGCGCGTTCTGCCAAAAGCACCATTTGCATGCACATCTTGTGGTTTTGCAGAAAACTTCATCCGCGTCTACCAAAAGATGCATGTGCATGCTTAAAACGCGTTTTCGCACAAATGCGTGCGCGGGTGCTAAAAAGAGCAGCATCGGCATGCTTAGCACGTCGTTTGGTAGAAATCCACGTGCGCGTTCTGCCAAAAGCACCATTTGCATGCACATCTTGTGGTTTTGCAGAAAACTTCATCCGCGTCTACCAAAAGATGCATGTGCATGCTTAAAACGCGTTTTCGCACAAATCCGTGCGCGGGTGCTAAAAAGAGCAGCATCGGCATGCTTAGCACGTCGTTTGGTAAAAATCCACGTGCGCGTTCTGCAAAAAGCACCATTTGCATGCACATCTTGTGGTTTTACAGAAAACTTCATCCGCGTCTACCAAAAGATGCATGTGCATGCTTAAAACGCGTTTTCGCACAAATCCGTGCGCGGGTGCTAAAAAGAGCAGCATCGGCATGCTTAGCACGTCGTTTGGTAGAAATCCACGTGCGCGTTCTGCCAAAAGCACCATTTGCATGCACATCTTGTGGTTTTCCAGAAAACTTCATCCGCGTCTACCAAAAGATGCATGTGCATGCTTAAAACGCGTTTTCGCACAAATCCGTGCGCGGGTGCTAAAAAGAGCAGCATCGGCATGCTTAGCACGTCGTTTGGTAGAAATCCACGTGCGCGTTCTGCAAAAAGCACCATTTGCATGCACATCTTGTGGTTTTGCAGAAAACTTCATCCGCGTCTACCAAAAGATGCATGTGCATGCTTAAAACGCGTTTTCGCACAAATCCGTGCGCGGGTGCTAAAAAGAGCAGCATCGGCATGCTTAGCACGTCGTTTGGTAGAAATCCACGTGCGCGTTCTGCCAAAAGCACCATTTGCATGCACATCTTGTGGTTTTGCAGAAAACTTCATCCGCGTCTACCAAAAGATGCATGTGCATGCTTAAAACGCGTTTTCGCACAAATCCGTGCGCGGGTGCTAAAAAGAGCAGCATCGGCATGCTTAGCACGTCGTTTGGTAGAAATCCACGTGCGCGTTCTGCAAAAAGCACCATTTGCATGCACATCTTGTGGTTTTGCAGAAAACTTCATCCGCGTCTACCAAAAGATGCATGTGCATGCTTAAAACGCGTTTTCGCACAAATCCGTGCGCGGGTGCTAAAAAGAGCAGCATCGGCATGCTTAGCACGTCGTTTGGTAGAAATCCACGTGCGCGTTCTGCCAAAAGCACCATTTGCATGCACATCTTGTGGTTTTGCAGAAAACTTCATCCGCGTCTACCAAAAGATGCATGTGCATGCTTAAAACGCGTTTTCGCACAAATCCGTGCGCGTGTGCTAAAAAGAGCAGCATCGGCACGCTTAGCACGTCGTTTGGTAGAAATCCACGTGCGCGTTCTGCCAAAAGCACCATTTGCATGCACATCTTGTGGTTTTGCAGAAAATTTCATCCGCGTCTACCAAAAGATGCATGTGCATGCTTAAAACGCGTTTTCGCACAAATGCGTGCGCGGGTGCTAAAAAGAGCAGCATCGGCATGCTTAGCACGTCGTTTGGTAGAAATCCACGTGCGCGTTCTGCCAAAAGCACCATTTGCATGCACATCTTGTGGTTTTGCAGAAAACTTCATCCGCGTCTACCAAAAGATGCATGTGCATGCTTAAAACGCGTTTTCGCACTAATCCGTGCGCGGGTGCTAAAAAGAGCAGCATCGGCATGCTTAGCACGTCGTTTGGTAGAAATCCACGTGCGCGTTCTGCCAAAAGCACCATTTGCGTGCACATCTTGTGGTTTTGCAGAAAACTTCATCCGCGTCTACCAAAAGATGCATGTGCATGCTTAAAACGCGTTTTCGCATAAATCCGTGCGCGGGTGCTAAAAAGAGCAGCATCGGCATGCTTAGCACGTCGTTTGGTAGAAATCCACGTGCGCGTTCTGCCAAAAGCACCATTTGCATGCACATCTTGTGGTTTTGCAGAAAACTTCATCCGCGTCTACCAAAAGATGCATGTGCATGCTTAAAACGCGTTTTCGCACAAATGCGTGCGCGGGTGCTAAAAAGAGCAGCATCGGCATGCTTAGCACGTCGTTTGGTAGAAATCCACGTGCGCGTTCTGCCAAAAGCACAATTTGCATGCACATCTTGTGGTTTTGCAGAAAACTTCATCCGCGTCTACCAAAAGATGCATGTGCATGCTTAAAACGCGTTTTCGCACAAATCCGTGCGCGGGTGCTAAAAAGAGCAGCATCGGCATGCTTAGCACGTCGTTTGGTAGAAATCCACGTGCGCGTTCTGCCAAAAGCACCATTTGCATGCACATCTTGTGGTTTTGCAGAAAACTTCATCCGCGTCTACCAAAAGATGCATGTGCATGCTTAAAACGCGTTTTCGCACAAATCCGTGCGCGTGTGCTAAAAAGAGCAGCATCGGCACGCTTAGCACGTCGTTTGGTAGAAATCCACGTGCGCGTTCTGCCAAAAGCACAATTTGCATGCACATCTTGTGGTTTTGCAGAAAACTTCATCCGCGTCTACCAAAAGATGCATGTGCATGCTTAAAACGCGTTTTCGCACAAATCCGTGCGCGTGTGCTAAAAAGAGCAGCATCGGCACGCTTAGCACGTCGTTTGGTAGAAATCCACGTGCGCGTTCTGCCAAAAGCACCATTTGCATGCACATCTTGTGGTTTTGCAGAAAACTTCATCCGCGTCTACCAAAAGATGCATGTGCATGCTTAAAACGCGTTTTCGCACAAATGCGTGCGCGGGTGCTAAAAAGAGCAGCATCGGCATGCTTAGCACGTCGTTTGGTAGAAATCCACGTGCGCGTTCTGCCAAAAGCACCATTTGCATGCACATCTTGTGGTTTTGCAGAAAACTTCATCCGCGTCTACCAAAAGATGCATGTGCATGCTTAAAACGCGTTTTCGCACAAATCCGTGCGCGCGTGCTAAAAAGAGCAGCATCGGCATGCTTAGCACGTCGTTTGGTAGAAATCCACGTGCGCGTTCTGCAAAAAGCACCATTTGCATGCACATCTTGTGGTTTTACAGAAAACTTCATCCGCGTCTACCAAAAGATGCATGTGCATGCTTAAAACGCGTTTTCGCACAAATCCGTGCGCGGGTGCTAAAAAGAGCAGCATCGGCATGCTTAGCACGTCGTTTGGTAGAAATCCACGTGCGCGTTCTGCCAAAAGCACCATTTGCATGCACATCTTGTGGTTTTGCAGAAAACTTCATCCGCGTCTACCAAAAGATGCATGTGCATGCTTAAAACGCGTTTTCGCACAAATCCGTGCGCGGGTGCTAAAAAGAGCAGCATCGGCATGCTTAGCACGTCGTTTGGTAGAAATCCACGTGCGCGTTCTGCCAAAAGCACCATTTGCATGCACATCTTGTGGTTTTGCAGAAAACTTCATCCGCGTCTACCAAAAGATGCATGTGCATGCTTAAAACGCGTTTTCGCACAAATGCGTGCGCGGGTGCTAAAAAGAGCAGCATCGGCATGCTTAGCACGTCGTTTGGTAGAAATCCACGTGCGCGTTCTGCCAAAAGCACAATTTGCATGCACATCTTGTGGTTTTGCAGAAAACTTCATCCGCGTCTACCAAAAGATGCATGTGCATGCTTAAAACGCGTTTTCGCACAAATCCGTGCGCGTGTGCTAAAAAGAGCAGCATCGGCACGCTTAGCACGTCGTTTGGTAGAAATCCACGTGCGCGTTCTGCCAAAAGCACCATTTGCATGCACATCTTTTGGTTTTGCAGAAAACTTCATCCGCGTCTACCAAAAGATGCATGTGCATGCTTAAAACGCGTTTTCGCACAAATGCGTGCGCGGGTGCTAAAAAGAGCAGCATCGGCATGCTTAGCACGTCGTTTGGTAGAAATCCACGTGCGCGTTCTGCCAAAAGCACCATTTGCATGCACATCTTGTGGTTTTGCAGAAAACTTCATCCGCGTCTACCAAAAGATGCATGTGCATGCTTAAAACGCGTTTTCGCACAAATCCGTGCGCGCGTGCTAAAAAGAGCAGCATCGGCATGCTTAGCACGTCGTTTGGTAGAAATCCACGTGCGCGTTCTGCAAAAAGCACCATTTGCATGCACATCTTGTGGTTTTACAGAAAACTTCATCCGCGTCTACCAAAAGATGCATGTGCATGCTTAAAACGCGTTTTCGCACAAATCCGTGCGCGGGTGCTAAAAAGAGCAGCATCGGCATGCTTAGCACGTCGTTTGGTAGAAATCCACGTGCGCGTTCTGCCAAAAGCACCATTTGCATGCACATCTTGTGGTTTTGCAGAAAACTTCATCCGCGTCTACCAAAAGATGCATGTGCATGCTTAAAACGCGTTTTCGCACAAATCCGTGCGCGGGTGCTAAAAAGAGCAGCATCGGCATGCTTAGCACGTCGTTTGGTAGAAATCCACGCGCGCGTTCTGCCAAAAGCACCATTTGCATGCACATCTTGTGGTTTTGCAGAAAAACTTCATCCGCGTCTACCAAAAGATGCATGTGCATACTTAAAACGCGTTTTCGCACTAATCCGTGCGCGGGTGCTAAAAAGAGCAGCATCGGCATGCTTAGCACGTCGTTTGGTAGAAATCCACGTGCGCGTTCTGCCAAAAGCACCATTTGCATGCACATCTTGTGGTTTTGCAGAAAACTTCATCCGCGTCTACCAAAAGATGCATGTGCATGCTTAAAACGCGTTTTCGCACAAATGCGTGCGCGGGTGCTAAAAAGAGCAGCATCGGCATGCTTAGCACGTCGTTTGGTAGAAATCCACGTGCGCGTTCTGCCAAAAGCACAATTTGCATGCACATCTTGTGGTTTTGCAGAAAACTTCATCCGCGTCTACCAAAAGATGCATGTGCATGCTTAAAACGCGTTTTCGCACAAATCCGTGCGCGGGTGCTAAAAAGAGCAGCATCGGCATGCTTAGCACGTCGTTTGGTAGAAATCCACGTGCGCGTTCTGCCAAAAGCACCATTTGCATGCACATCTTGTGGTTTTGCAGAAAACTTCATCCGCGTCTACCAAAAGATGCATGTGCATGCTTAAAACGCGTTTTCGCACAAATCCGTGCGCGGGTGCTAAAAAGAGCAGCATCGGCATGCTTAGCACGTCGTTTGGTAGAAATCCACGTGCGCGTTCTGCCAAAAGCACCATTTGCATGCACATCTTGTGGTTTTGCAGAAAACTTCATCCGCGTCTACCAAAAGATGCATGTGCATGCTTAAAACGCGTTTTCGCACAAATGCGTGCGCGGGTGCTAAAAAGAGCAGCATCGGCATGCTTAGCACGTCGTTTGGTAGAAATCCACGTGCGCGTTCTGCCAAAAGCACCATTTGCATGCACATCTTGTGGTTTTGCAGAAAACTTCATCCGCGTCTACCAAAAGATGCATGTGCATGCTTAAAACGCGTTTTCGCACAAATCCGTGCGCGGGTGCTAAAAAGAGCAGCATCGGCATGCTTAGCACGTCGCTTGGTCGAAATCCACGTGCGCGTTCTGCAAAAAGCACCATTTGCATGCACATCTTGTGGTTTTGCAGAAAACTTCATCCGCGTCTACCAAAAGATGCATGTGCATGCTTAAAACGCGTTTTCGCACAAATGCGTGCGCGGGTGCTAAAAAGAGCAGCATCGGCATGCTTAGCACGTCGTTTGGTAGAAATCCACGTGCGCGTTCTGCCAAAAGCACCATTTGCATGCACATCTTGTGGTTTTGCAGAAAACTTCATCCGCGTCTACCAAAAGATGCATGTGCATGCTTAAAACGCGTTTTCGCACAAATCCGTGCGCGGGTGCTAAAAAGAGCAGCATCGGCATGCTTAGCACGTCGTTTGGTAGAAATCCACGTGCGCGTTCTGCCAAAAGCACCATTTGCATGCACATCTTGTGGTTTTGCAGAAAACTTCATCCGCGTCTACCAAAAGATGCATGTGCATGCTTAAAACGCGTTTTCGCACAAATGCGTGCGCGGGTGCTAAAAAGAGCAGCATCGGCATGCTTAGCACGTCGTTTGGTAGAAATCCACGTGCGCGTTCTGCCAAAAGCACCATTTGCATGCACATCTTGTGGTTTTGCAGAAAACTTCATCCGCGTCTACCAAAAGATGCATGTGCATGCTTAAAACGCGTTTTCGCACAAATCCGTGCGCGGGTGCTAAAAAGAGCAGCATCGGCATGCTTACCACGTCGTTTGGTAGAAATCCACGTGCGCGTTCTGCAAAAAGCACCATTTGCATGCACATCTTGTGGTTTTACAGAAAACTTCATCCGCGTCTACCAAAAGATGCATGTGCATGCTTAAAACGCGTTTTCGCACATATCCGTGCGCGGGTGCTAAAAAGAGCAGCATCGGCATGCTTAGCACGTCGTTTGGTAGAAATCCACGTGCGCGTTCTGGCAAAAGCACCATTTGCATGCACATCTTGTGGTTTTGCAGAAAACTTCATCCGCGTCTACCAAAAGATGCATGTGCATGCTTAAAACGCGTTTTCGCACAAATCCGTGCGCGGGTGCTAAAAAGAGCAGCATCGGCATGCTTAGCACGTCGTTTGGTAGAAATCCACGTGCGCGTTCTGCCAAAAGCACCATTTGCATGCACATCTTGTGGTTTTGCAGAAAACTTCATCCGCGTCTACCAAAAGATGCATGTGCATGCTTAAAACGCGTTTTCGCACAAATCCGTGCGCGGGTGCTAAAAAGAGCAGCATCGGCATGCTTAGCACGTCGTTTGGTAGAAATCCACGTGCGCGTTCTGCCAAAAGCACCATTTGCATGCACATCTTGTGGTTTTGCAGAAAACTTCATCCGCGTCTACCAAAAGATGCATGTGCATGCTCAAAACGCGTTTTCGCACAAATGCGTGCGCGGGTGCTAAAAAGAGCAGCATCGGCATGCTTAGCACGTCGTTTGGTAGAAATCCACGTGCGCGTTCTGCCAAAAGCACAATTTGCATGCACATCTTGTGGTTTTGCAGAAAACTTCATCCGCGTCTACCAAAAGATGCATGTGCATGCTTAAAACGCGTTTTCGCACAAATCCGTGCGCGGGTGCTAAAAAGAGCAGCATCGGCATGCTTAGCACGTCGTTTGGTAGAAATCCACGTGCGCGTTCTGCCAAAAGCACCATTTGCATGCACATCTTGTGGTTTTGCAGAAAACTTCATCCGCGTCTACCAAAAGATGCATGTGCATGCTTAAAACGCGTTTTCGCACAAATCCGTGCGCGGGTGCTAAAAAGAGCAGCATCGGCATGCTTAGCACGTCGTTTGGTAGAAATCCACGTGCGCGTTCTGCCAAAAGCACCATTTGCATGCACATCTTGTGGTTTTGCAGAAAACTTCATCCGCGTCTACCAAAAGATGCATGTGCATGCTTAAAACGCGTTTTCGCACAAATGCGTGCGCGGGTGCTAAAAAGAGCAGCATCGGCATGCTTAGCACGTCGTTTGGTAGAAATCCACGTGCGCGTTGTGCCAAAAGCACAATTTGCATGCACATCTTGTGGTTTTGCAGAAAACTTCATCCGCGTCTACCAAAAGATGCATGTGCATGCTTAAAACGCGTTTTCGCACAAATCCGTGCGCGGGTGCTAAAAAGAACAGCATCGGCATGCTTAGCACGTCGTTTGGTAGAAATCCACGTGCGCGTTCTGCAAAAAGCACCATTTGCATGCACATCTTGTGGTTTTGCAGAAAACTTCATCCGCGTCTACCAAAAGATGCATGTGCATGCTTAAAACGCGTTTTCGCACAAATGCGTGCGCGGGTGCTAAAAAGAGCAGCATCGGCATGCTTAGCACGTCGTTTGGTAGAAATCCACGTGCGCGTTCTGCCAAAAGCACCATTTGCATGCACATCTTGTGGTTTTGCAGAAAACTTCATCCGCGTCAACCAAAAGATGCATGTGCATGCTTAAAACGCGTTTTCGCACAAATCCGTGCGCGGGTGCTAAAAAGAGCAGCATCGGCATGCTTAGCACGTCGTTTGGTAGAAATCCACGTGCGCGTTCTGCAAAAAGCACCATTTGCATGCACATCTTGTGGTTTTGTAGAAAACTTCATCCGCGTCTACCAAAAGATGCATGTGCTGCTTAAAACGCGTTTTCGCACAAATGCGTGCGCGGGTGCTAAAAAGAGCAGCATCGGCATGCTTAGCACGTCGTTTGGTAGAAATCCACGTGCGCGTTCTGCCAAAAGCACCATTTGCATGCACATCTTGTGGTTTTGCAGAAAACTTCATCCGCGTCTACCAAAAGATGCATGTGCATGCTTAAAACGCGTTTTCGCACAAATCCGTGCGCGGGTGCTAAAAAGAGCAGCATCGGCATGCTTAGCACGTCGTTTGGTAGAAATCCACGTGCGCGTTCTGCCAAAAGCACCATTTGCATGCACATCTTGTGGTTTTGCAGAAAACTTCATCCGCGTCTACCAAAAGATGCATGTGCATGCTTAAAACGCGTTTTCGCACAAATCCGTGCGCGGGTGCTAAAAAGAGCAGCATCGGCATGCTTAGCACGTCGTTTGGTAGAAATCCACGTGCGCGTTCTGCAAAAAGAACCATTTGCATGCACATCTTGTGGTTTTGCAGAAAACTTCATCCGCGTCTACCAAAAGATGCATGTGCATGCTTAAAACGCGTTTTCGCACAAATGCGTGCGCGGGTGCTAAAAAGAGCAGCATCGGCATGCTTAGCACGTCGTTTGGTAGAAATCCACGTGCGCGTTCTGCCAAAAGCACCATTTGCGTGCACATCTTGTGGTTTTGCAGAAAACTTCATCCGCGTCTACCAAAAGATGCATGTGCATGCTTAAAACGCGTTTTCGCACAAATCCGTGCGGGGGTGCTAAAAAGAGCAGCATCGGCATGCTTAGCACGTCGTTTGGTAGAAATCCACGTGCGCGTTCTGCAAAAAGCACCATTTGCATGCACATCTTGTGGTTTTGCAGAAAACTTCATCCGCGTCTACCAAAAGATGCATGTGCATGCTTAAAACGCGTTTTCGCACAAATGCGTGCGCGGGTGCTAAAAAGAGCAGCATCGCCATGCTTAGCACGTCGTTTGGTAGAAATCCACGTGCGCGTTCTGCCAAAAGCACCATTTGCATGCACATATTGTGGTTTTGCAGAAAACTTCATCCGCGTCTACCAAAAGATGCATGTGCATGCTTAAAACGCGTTTTCGCACAAATCCGTGCGCGGGTGCTAAAAAGAGCAGCATCGGCATGCTTAGCACGTCGTTTGGTAGAAATCCACGTGCGCGTTCTGCAAAAAGCACCATTTGCATGCACATCTTGTGGTTTTGCAGAAAACTTCATCCGCGTCTACCAAAAGATGCATGTGCATGCTTAAAACGCGTTTTCGCACAAATCCGTGCGCGGGTGCTAAAAAGAGCAGCATCGGCATGCTTAGCACGTCGTTTGGTAGAAATCCACGTGCGCGTTCTGCCAAAAGCACCATTTGCATGCACATCTTGTGGTTTTGCAGAAAACTTCATCCGCGTCTACCAAAAGATGCATGGCATGCTTAAAACGCGTTTTCGCACAAATCCGTGCGCGGGTGCTAAAAAGAGCAGCATCGGCATGCTTAGCACGTCGTTTGGTAGAAATCCACGTGCGCGTTCTGCCAAAAGCACCATTTGCATGCACATCTTGTGGTTTTGCAGAAAACTTCATCCGCGTCTACCAAAAGATGCATGTGCATGCTTAAAACGCGTTTTCGCACAAATGCGTGCGCGGGTGCTAAAAAGAGCAGCATCGGCATGCTTAGCACGTCGTTTGGTAGAAATCCACGTGCGCGTTCTGCCAAAAGCACAATTTGCATGCACATCTTGTGGTTTTGCAGAAAACTTCATCCGCGTCTACCAAAAGATGCATGTGCATGCTTAAAACGCGTTTTCGCACAAATCCGTGCGCGGGTGCTAAAAAGAGCAGCATCGGCATGCTTAGCACGTCGTTTGGTAGAAATCCACGTGCGCGTTCTGCCAAAAGCACCATTTGCATGCACATCTTGTGGTTTTGCAGAAAACTTCATCCGCGTCTACCAAAAGATGCATGTGCATGCTTAAAACGCGTTTTCGCACAAATCCGTGCGCGGGTGCTAAAAAGAGCAGCATCGGCATGCTTAGCACGTCGTTTGGTAGAAATCCACGTGCGCGTTCTGCCAAAAGCACCATTTGCATGCACATCTTGTGGTTTTGCAGAAAACTTCATCCGCGTCTACCAAAAGATGCATGTGCATGCTTAAAACGCGTTTTCGCACAAATGCGTGCGCGGGTGCTAAAAAGAGCAGCATCGGCATGCTTAGCACGTCGTTTGGTAGAAATCCACGTGCGCGTTCTGCCAAAAGCCCAATTTGCATGCACATCTTGTGGTTTTGCAGAAAACTTCATCCGCGTCTACCAAAAGATGCATGTGCATGCTTAAAACGCGTTTTCGCACAAATCCGTGCGCGGGTGCTAAAAAGAACAGCTTCGGCATGCTTAGCACGTCGTTTGGTAGAAATCCACGTGCGCGTTCTGCAAAAAGCACCATTTGCATGCACATCTTGTGGTTTTGCAGAAAACTTCATCCGCGTCCACCAAAAGATGCATGTGCATGCTTAAAACGCGTTTTCGCACAAATGCGTGCGCGGGTGCTAAACAGAGCAGCATCGGCATGCTTAGCACGTCGTTTGGTAGAAATCCACGTGCGCGTTCTGCCAAAAGCACCATTTGCATGCACATCTTGTGGTTTTGCAGAAAACTTCATCCGCGTCTACCAAAAGATGCATGTGCATGCTTAAAACGCGTTTTCGCACAAATCCGTGCGCGGGTGCTAAAAAGAGCAGCATCGGCATGCTTAGCACGTCGTTTGGTAGAAATCCACGTGCGCGTTCTGCAAAAAGCACCATTTGCATCCACATCTTGTGGTTTTGTAGAAAACTTCATCCGCGTCTACCAAAAGATGCATGTGCTGCTTAAAACGCGTTTTCGCACAAATGCGTGCGCGGGTGCTAAAAAGAGCAGCATCGGCATGCTTAGCACGTCGTTTGGTAGAAATCCACGTGCGCGTTCTGCCAAAAGCACCATTTGCATGCACATCTTGTGGTTTTGCAGAAAACTTCATCCGCGTCTACCAAAAGATGCATGTGCATGCTTAAAACGCGTTTTCGCACAAATCCGTGCGCGGGTGCTAAAAAGAGCAGCATCGGCATGCTTAGCACGTCGTTTGGTAGAAATCCACGTGCGCGTTCTGCCAAAAGCACCATTTGCATGCACATCTTGTGGTTTTGCAGAAAACTTCATCCGCGTCTACCAAAAGATGCATGTGCATGCTTAAAACGCGTTTTCCCACAAATCCGTTCGCGGGTGCTAAAAAGAGCAGCATCGGCATGCTTAGCACGTCGTTTGGTAGAAATCCACGTGCGCGTTCTGCAAAAAGAACCATTTGCATGCACATCTTGTGGTTTTGCAGAAAACTTCATCCGCGTCTACCAAAAGATGCATGTGCATGCTTAAAACGCGTTTTCGCACAAATGCGTGCGCGGGTGCTAAAAAGAGCAGCATCGGCATGCTTAGCACGTCGTTTGGTAGAAATCCACGTGCGCGTTCTGCCAAAAGCACCATTTGCGTGCACATCTTGTGGTTTTGCAGAAAACTTCATCCGCGTCTACCAAAAGATGCATGTGCATGCTTAAAACGCGTTTTCGCACAAATCCGTGCGGGGGTGCTAAAAAGAGCAGCATCGGCATGCTTAGCACGTCGTTTGGTAGAAATCCACGTGCGCGTTCTGCAAAAAGCACCATTTGCATGCACATCTTGTGGTTTTGCAAAAAACTTCATCCGCGTCTACCAAAAGATGCATGTGCATGCTTAAAACGCGTTTTCGCACAAATGCGTGCGCGGGTGCTAAAAAGAGCAGCATCGCCATGCTTAGCACGTCGTTTGGTAGAAATCCACGTGCGCGTTCTGCCAAAAGCACCATTTGCATGCACATCTTGTGGTTTTGCAGAAAACTTCATCCGCGTCTACCAAAAGATGCATGTGCATGCTTAAAACGCGTTTTCGCACAAATCCGTGCGCGGGTGCTAAAAAGAGCAGCATCGGCATGCTTAGCACGTCGTTTGGTAGAAATCCACGTGCGCGTTCTGCCAAAAGCACCATTTGCATGCACATCTTGTGGTTTTGCAGAAAACTTCATCCGCGTCTACCAAAAGATGCATGTGCATGCTTAAAACGCGTTTTCGCACAAATGCGTGCGCGGGTGCTAAAAAGAGCAGCATCGGCATGCTTAGCACGTCGTTTGGTAGAATTCCACGTGCGCGTTCTGCCAAAAGCACAATTTGCATGCACATCTTGTGGTTTTGCAGAAAACTTCATCCGCGTCTACGAAAAGATGCATGTGCATGCTTAAAACGCGTTTTCGCACAAATCCGTGCGCGGGTGCTAAAAAGAGCAGCATCGGCATGCTTAGCACGTCGTTTGGTAGAAATCCACGTGCGCGTTCTGCCAAAAGCACCATTTGCATGCACATCTTGTGGTTTTGCAGAAAACTTCATCCGCGTCTACCAAAAGATGCATGTGCATGCTTAAAACGCGTTTTCGCACAAATCCGTGCGCGGGTGCTAAAAAGAGCAGCATCGGCATGCTTAGCACGTCGTTTGGTAGAAATCCACGTGCGCGTTCTGCCAAAAGCACCATTTGCATGCACATCTTGTGGTTTTGCAGAAAACTTCATCCGCGTCTACCAAAAGATGCATGTGCATGCTTAAAACGCGTTTTCGCACAAATGCGTGCGCGGGTGCTAAAAAGAGCAGCATCGGCATGCTTAGCACGTCGTTTGGTAGAAATCCACGTGCGCGTTCTGCCAAAAGCACCATTTGCATGCACATCTTGTGGTTTTGCAGAAAACTTCATCCGCGTCTACCAAAAGATGCATGTGCATGCTTAAAACGCGTTTTCGCACAAATCCGTGCGCGGGTGCTAAAAAGAACAGCTTCGGCATGCTTAGCACGTCGTTTGGTAGAAATCCACGTGCGCGTTCTGCAAAAAGCACCATTTGCATGCACATCTTGTGGTTTTGCAGAAAACTTCATCCGCGTCCACCAAAAGATGCATGTGCATGCTTAAAACGCGTTTTCGCACAAATGCGTGCGCGGGTGCTAAAAAGAGCAGCATCGGCATGCTTAGCACGTCGTTTGGTAGAAATCCACGTGCGCGTTCTGCCAAAAGCACCATTTGCATGCACATCTTGTGGTTTTGCAGAAAACTTCATCCGCGTCTACCAAAAGATGCATGTGCATGCTTAAAACGCGTTTTCGCACAAATCCGTGCGCGGGTGCTAAAAAGAGCAGCATCGGCATGCTTAGCACGTCGTTTGGTAGAAATCCACGTGCGCGTTCTGCCAAAAGCACCATTTGCATGCACATCTTGTGGTTTTGCAGAAAACTTCATCCGCGTCTACCAAAAGATGCATGTGCATGCTTAAAACGCGTTTTCGCACAAATCCGTGCGCGGGTGCTAAAAAGAGCAGCATCGGCATGCTTAGCACGTCGTTTGGTAGAAATCCACGTGCGCGTTCTGCAAAAAGAACCATTTGCATGCACATCTTGTGGTTTTGCAGAAAACTTCATCCGCGTCTACCAAAAGATGCATGTGCATGCTTAAAACGCGTTTTCGCACAAATGCGTGCGCGGGTGCTAAAAAGAGCAGCATCGGCATGCTTAGCACGTCGTTTGGTAGAAATCCACGTGCGCGTTCTGCCAAAAGCACCATTTGCGTGCACATCTTGTGGTTTTGCAGAAAACTTCATCCGCGTCTACCAAAAGATGCATGTGCATGCTTAAAACGCGTTTTCGCACAAATCCGTGCGGGGGTGCTAAAAAGAGCAGCATCGGCATGCTTAGCACGTCGTTTGGTAGAAATCCACGTGCGCGTTCTGCAAAAAGCACCATTTGCATGCACATCTTGTGGTTTTGCAAAAAACTTCATCCGCGTCTACCAAAAGATGCATGTGCATGCTTAAAACGCGTTTTCGCACAAATGCGTGCGCGGGTGCTAAAAAGAGCAGCATCGCCATGCTTAGCACGTCGTTTGGTAGAAATCCACGTGCGCGTTCTGCCAAAAGCACCATTTGCATGCACATCTTGTGGTTTTGCAGAAAACTTCATCCGCGTCTACCAAAAGATGCATGTGCATGCTTAAAACGCGTTTTCGCACAAATCCGTGCGCGGGTGCTAAAAAGAGCAGCATCGCCATGCTTAGCACGTCGTTTGGTAGAAATCCACGTGCGCGTTCTGCCAAAAGCACCATTTGCATGCACATCTTGTGGTTTTGCAGAAAACTTCATCCGCGTCTACCAAAAGATGCATGTGCTGCTTAAAACGCGTTTTCGCACAAATGCGTGCGCGGGTGCTAAAAAGAGCAGCATCGGCATGCTTAGCACGTCGTTTGGTAGAAATCCACGTGCGCGTTCTGCCAAAAGCACCATTTGCATGCACATCTTGTGGTTTTGCAGAAAACTTCATCCGCGTCTACCAAAAGATGCATGTGCATGCTTAAAACGCGTTTTCGCACAAATCCGTGCGCGGGTGCTAAAAAGAGCAGCATCGGCATGCTTAGCACGTCGTTTGGTAGAAATCCACGTGCGCGTTCTGCCAAAAGCACCATTTGCATGCACATCTTGTGGTTTTGCAGAAAACTTCATCCGCGTCTACCAAAAGATGCATGTGCATGCTTAAAACGCGTTTTCGCACAAATCCGTGCGCGGGTGCTAAAAAGAGCAGCATCGGCATGCTTAGCACGTCGTTTGGTAGAAATCCACGTGCGCGTTCTGCAAAAAGAACCATTTGCATGCACATCTTGTGGTTTTGCAGAAAACTTCATCCGCGTCTACCAAAAGATGCATGTGCATGCTTAAAACGCGTTTTCGCACAAATGCGTGCGCGGGTGCTAAAAAGAGCAGCATCGGCATGCTTAGCACGTCGTTTGGTAGAAATCCACGTGCGCGTTCTGCCAAAAGCACCATTTGCGTGCACATCTTGTGGTTTTGCAGAAAACTTCATCCGCGTCTACCAAAAGATGCATGTGCATGCTTAAAACGCGTTTTCGCACAAATCCGTGCGGGGGTGCTAAAAAGAGCAGCATCGGCATGCTTAGCACGTCGTTTGGTAGAAATCCACGTGCGCGTTCTGCAAAAAGCACCATTTGCATGCACATCTTGTGGTTTTGCAGAAAACTTCATCCGCGTCTACCAAAAGATGCATGTGCATGCTTAAAACGCGTTTTCGCACAAATGCGTGCGCGGGTGCTAAAAAGAGCAGCATCGCCATGCTTAGCACGTCGTTTGGTAGAAATCCACGTGCGCGTTCTGCCAAAAGCACCATTTGCATGCACATCTTGTGGTTTTGCAGAAAACTTCATCCGCGTCTACCAAAAGATGCATGTGCATGCTTAAAACGCGTTTTCGCACAAATCCGTGCGCGGGTGCTAAAAAGAGCAGCATCGGCATGCTTAGCACGTCGTTTGGTAGAAATCCACGTGCGCGTTCTGCAAAAAGCACCATTTGCATGCACATCTTGTGGTTTTGCAGAAAACTTCATCCGCGTCTACCAAAAGATGCATGTGCATGCTTAAAACGCGTTTTCGCACAAATCCGTGCGCGGGTGCTAAAAAGAGCAGCATCGGCATGCTTAGCACGTCGTTTGGTAGAAATCCACGTGCGCGTTCTGCCAAAAGCACCATTTGCATGCACATCTTGTGGTTTTGCAGAAAACTTCATCCGCGTCTACCAAAAGATGCATGGCATGCTTAAAACGCGTTTTCGCACAAATCCGTGCGCGGGTGCTAAAAAGAGCAGCATCGGCATGCTTAGCACGTCGTTTGGTAGAAATCCACGTGCGCGTTCTGCCAAAAGCACCATTTGCATGCACATCTTGTGGTTTTGCAGAAAACTTCATCCGCGTCTACCAAAAGATGCATGTGCATGCTTAAAACGCGTTTTCGCACAAATGCGTGCGCGGGTGCTAAAAAGAGCAGCATCGGCATGCTTAGCACGTCGTTTGGTAGAAATCCACGTGCGCGTTCTGCCAAAAGCACAATTTGCATGCACATCTTGTGGTTTTGCAGAAAACTTCATCCGCGTCTACCAAAAGATGCATGTGCATGCTTAAAACGCGTTTTCGCACAAATCCGTGCGCGGGTGCTAAAAAGAGCAGCATCGGCATGCTTAGCACGTCGTTTGGTAGAAATCCACGTGCGCGTTCTGCCAAAAGCACCATTTGCATGCACATCTTGTGGTTTTGCAGAAAACTTCATCCGCGTCTACCAAAAGATGCATGTGCATGCTTAAAACGCGTTTTCGCACAAATCCGTGCGCGGGTGCTAAAAAGAGCAGCATCGGCATGCTTAGCACGTCGTTTGGTAGAAATCCACGTGCGCGTTCTGCCAAAAGCACCATTTGCATGCACATCTTGTGGTTTTGCAGAAAACTTCATCCGCGTCTACCAAAAGATGCATGTGCATGCTTAAAACGCGTTTTCGCACAAATGCGTGCGCGGGTGCTAAAAAGAGCAGCATCGGCATGCTTAGCACGTCGTTTGGTAGAAATCCACGTGCGCGTTCTGCCAAAAGCCCAATTTGCATGCACATCTTGTGGTTTTGCAGAAAACTTCATCCGCGTCTACCAAAAGATGCATGTGCATGCTTAAAACGCGTTTTCGCACAAATCCGTGCGCGGGTGCTAAAAAGAACAGCTTCGGCATGCTTAGCACGTCGTTTGGTAGAAATCCACGTGCGCGTTCTGCAAAAAGCACCATTTGCATGCACATCTTGTGGTTTTGCAGAAAACTTCATCCGCGTCCACCAAAAGATGCATGTGCATGCTTAAAACGCGTTTTCGCACAAATGCGTGCGCGGGTGCTAAACAGAGCAGCATCGGCATGCTTAGCACGTCGTTTGGTAGAAATCCACGTGCGCGTTCTGCCAAAAGCACCATTTGCATGCACATCTTGTGGTTTTGCAGAAAACTTCATCCGCGTCTACCAAAAGATGCATGTGCATGCTTAAAACGCGTTTTCGCACAAATCCGTGCGCGGGTGCTAAAAAGAGCAGCATCGGCATGCTTAGCACGTCGTTTGGTAGAAATCCACGTGCGCGTTCTGCAAAAAGCACCATTTGCATGCACATCTTGTTGTTTTGTAGAAAACTTCATCCGCGTCTACCAAAAGATGCATGTGCTGCTTAAAACGCGTTTTCGCACAAATGCGTGCGCGGGTGCTAAAAAGAGCAGCATCGGCATGCTTAGCACGTCGTTTGGTAGAAATCCACGTGCGCGTTCTGCCAAAAGCACCATTTGCATGCACATCTTGTGGTTTTGCAGAAAACTTCATCCGCGTCTACCAAAAGATGCATGTGCATGCTTAAAACGCGTTTTCGCACAAATCCGTGCGCGGGTGCTAAAAAGAGCAGCATCGGCATGCTTAGCACGTCGTTTGGTAGAAATCCACGTGCGCGTTCTGCCAAAAGCACCATTTGCATGCACATCTTGTGGTTTTGCAGAAAACTTCATCCGCGTCTACCAAAAGATGCATGTGCATGCTTAAAACGCGTTTTCGCACAAATCCGTGCGCGGGTGCTAAAAAGAGCAGCATCGGCATGCTTAGCACGTCGTTTGGTAGAAATCCACGTGCGCGTTCTGCAAAAAGAACCATTTGCATGCACATCTTGTGGTTTTGCAGAAAACTTCATCCGCGTCTACCAAAAGATGCATGTGCATGCTTAAAACGCGTTTTCGCACAAATGCGTGCGCGGGTGCTAAAAAGAGCAGCATCGGCATGCTTAGCACGTCGTTTGGTAGAAATCCACGTGCGCGTTCTGCCAAAAGCACCATTTGCGTGCACATCTTGTGGTTTTGCAGAAAACTTCATCCGCGTCTACCAAAAGATGCATGTGCATGCTTAAAACGCGTTTTCGCACAAATCCGTGCGGGGGTGCTAAAAAGAGCAGCATCGGCATGCTTAGCACGTCGTTTGGTAGAAATCCACGTGCGCGTTCTGCAAAAAGCACCATTTGCATGCACATCTTGTGGTTTTGCAAAAAACTTCATCCGCGTCTACCAAAAGATGCATGTGCATGCTTAAAACGCGTTTTCGCACAAATGCGTGCGCGGGTGCTAAAAAGAGCAGCATCGCCATGCTTAGCACGTCGTTTGGTAGAAATCCACGTGCGCGTTCTGCCAAAAGCACCATTTGCATGCACATCTTGTGGTTTTGCAGAAAACTTCATCCGCGTCTACCAAAAGATGCATGTGCATGCTTAAAACGCGTTTTCGCACAAATCCGTGCGCGGGTGCTAAAAAGAGCAGCATCGGCATGCTTAGCACGTCGTTTGGTAGAAATCCACGTGCGCGTTCTGCCAAAAGCACCATTTGCATGCACATCTTGTGGTTTTGCAGAAAACTTCATCCGCGTCTACCAAAAGATGCATGTGCATGCTTAAAACGCGTTTTCGCACAAATGCGTGCGCGGGTGCTAAAAAGAGCAGCATCGGCATGCTTAGCACGTCGTTTGGTAGAATTCCACGTGCGCGTTCTGCCAAAAGCACAATTTGCATGCACATCTTGTGGTTTTGCAGAAAACTTCATCCGCGTCTACGAAAAGATGCATGTGCATGCTTAAAACGCGTTTTCGCACAAATCCGTGCGCGGGTGCTAAAAAGAGCAGCATCGGCATGCTTAGCACGTCGTTTGGTAGAAATCCACGTGCGCGTTCTGCCAAAAGCACCATTTGCATGCACATCTTGTGGTTTTGCAGAAAACTTCATCCGCGTCTACCAAAAGATGCATCTGCATGCTTAAAACGCGTTTTCGCACAAATCCGTGCGCGGGTGCTAAAAAGAGCAGCATCGGCATGCTTAGCACGTCGTTTGGTAGAAATCCACGTGCGCGTTCTGCCAAAAGCACCATTTGCATGCACATCTTGTGGTTTTGCAGAAAACTTCATCCGCGTCTACCAAAAGATGCATGTGCATGCTTAAAACGCGTTTTCGCACAAATGCGTGCGCGGGTGCTAAAAAGAGCAGCATCGGCATGCTTAGCACGTCGTTTGGTAGAAATCCACGTGCGCGTTCTGCCAAAAGCACCATTTGCATGCACATCTTGTGGTTTTGCAGAAAACTTCATCCGCGTCTACCAAAAGATGCATGTGCATGCTTAAAACGCGTTTTCGCACAAATCCGTGCGCGGGTGCTAAAAAGAACAGCTTCGGCATGCTTAGCACGTCGTTTGGTAGAAATCCACGTGCGCGTTCTGCAAAAAGCACCATTTGCATGCACATCTTGTGGTTTTGCAGAAAACTTCATCCGCGTCCACCAAAAGATGCATGTGCATGCTTAAAACGCGTTTTCGCACAAATGCGTGCGCGGGTGCTAAAAAGAGCAGCATCGGCATGCTTAGCACGTCGTTTGGTAGAAATCCACGTGCGCGTTCTGCCAAAAGCACCATTTGCATGCACATCTTGTGGTTTTGCAGAAAACTTCATCCGCGTCTACCAAAAGATGCATGTGCATGCTTAAAACGCGTTTTCGCACAAATCCGTGCGCGGGTGCTAAAAAGAGCAGCATCGGCATGCTTAGCACGTCGTTTGGTAGAAATCCACGTGCGCGTTCTGCCAAAAGCACCATTTGCATGCACATCTTGTGGTTTTGCAGAAAACTTCATCCGCGTCTACCAAAAGATGCATGTGCATGCTTAAAACGCGTTTTCGCACAAATCCGTGCGCGGGTGCTAAAAAGAGCAGCATCGGCATGCTTAGCACGTCGTTTGGTAGAAATCCACGTGCGCGTTCTGCAAAAAGAACCATTTGCATGCACATCTTGTGGTTTTGCAGAAAACTTCATCCGCGTCTACCAAAAGATGCATGTGCATGCTTAAAACGCGTTTTCGCACAAATGCGTGCGCGGGTGCTAAAAAGAGCAGCATCGGCATGCTTAGCACGTCGTTTGGTAGAAATCCACGTGCGCGTTCTGCCAAAAGCACCATTTGCGTGCACATCTTGTGGTTTTGCAGAAAACTTCATCCGCGTCTACCAAAAGATGCATGTGCATGCTTAAAACGCGTTTTCGCACAAATCCGTGCGGGGGTGCTAAAAAGAGCAGCATCGGCATGCTTAGCACGTCGTTTGGTAGAAATCCACGTGCGCGTTCTGCAAAAAGCACCATTTGCATGCACATCTTGTGGTTTTGCAAAAAACTTCATCCGCGTCTACCAAAAGATGCATGTGCATGCTTAAAACGCGTTTTCGCACAAATGCGTGCGCGGGTGCTAAAAAGAGCAGCATCGCCATGCTTAGCACGTCGTTTGGTAGAAATCCACGTGCGCGTTCTGCCAAAAGCACCATTTGCATGCACATCTTGTGGTTTTGCAGAAAACTTCATCCGCGTCTACAAAAGATGCATGTGCATGCTTAAAACGCGTTTTCGCACAAATCCGTGCGCGGGTGCTAAAAAGAGCAGCATCGCCATGCTTAGCACGTCGTTTGGTAGAAATCCACGTGCGCGTTCTGCCAAAAGCACCATTTGCATGCACATCTTGTGGTTTTGCAGAAAACTTCATCCGCGTCTACCAAAAGATGCATGTGCATGCTTAAAACGCGTTTTCGCACAAATGCGTGCGCGGGTGCTAAAAAGAGCAGCATCGGCATGCTTAGCACGTCGTTTGGTAGAAATCCACGTGCGCGTTCTGCCAAAAGCACAATTTGCATATCACATCTTGTGGTTTTGCAGAAAACTTCATCCGCGTCTACCAAAAGATGCATGTGCATGCTTAAAACGCGTTTTCGCACAAATCCGTGCGCGGGTGCTAAAAAGAGCAGCATCGGCATGCTTAGCACGTCGTTTGGTAGAAATCCACGTGCGCGTTCTGCCAAAAGCACCATTTGCATGCACATCTTGTGGTTTTGCAGAAAACTTCATCCGCGTCTACCAAAAGATGCATGTGCATGCTTAAAACGCGTTTTCGCACAAATCCGTGCGCGGGTGCTAAAAAGAGCAGCATCGGCATGCTTAGCACGTCGTTTGGTAGAAATCCACGTGCGCGTTCTGCCAAAAGCACCATTTGCATGCACATCTTGTGGTTTTGCAGAAAACTTCATCCGCGTCTACCAAAAGATGCATGTGCATGCTTAAAACGCGTTTTCGCACAAATGCGTGCGCGGGTGCTAAAAAGAGCAGCTTCGGCATGCTTAGCACGTCGTTTGGTAGAAATCCACGTGCGCGTTCTGCCAAAAGCACAATTTGCATGCACATCTTGTGGTTTTGCAGAAAACTTCATCCGCGTCTACCAAAAGATGCATGTGCATGCTTAAAACGCGTTTTCGCACAAATCCGTGCGCGGGTGCTAAAAAGAACAGCTTCGGCATGCTTAGCACGTCGTTTGGTAGAAATCCACGTGCGCGTTCTGCAAAAAGCACCATTTGCATGCACATCTTGTGGTTTTGCAGAAAACTTCATCCGCGTCCACCAAAAGATGCATGTGCATGCTTAAAACGCGTTTTCGCACAAATGCGTGCGCGGGTGCTAAAAAGAGCAGCATCGGCATGCTTAGCACGTCGTTTGGTAGAAATCCACGTGCGCGTTCTGCCAAAAGCACCATTTGCATGCACATCTTGTGGTTTTGCAGAAAACTTCATCCGCGTCTACCAAAAGATGCATGTGCATGCTTAAAACGCGTTTTCGCACAAATCCGTGCGCGGGTGCTAAAAAGAGCAGCATCGGCATGCTTAGCACGTCGTTTGGTAGAAATCCACGTGCGCGTTCTGCAAAAAGCACCATTTGCATGCACATCTTGTGGTTTTGTAGAAAACTTCATCCGCGTCTACCAAAAGATGCATGTGCTGCTTAAAACGCGTTTTCGCACAAATGCGTGCGCGGGTGCTAAAAAGAGCAGCATCGGCATGCTTAGCACGTCGTTTGGTAGAAATCCACGTGCGCGTTCTGCCAAAAGCACCATTTGCATGCACATCTTGTGGTTTTGCAGAAAACTTCATCCGCGTCTACCAAAAGATGCATGTGCATGCTTAAAACGCGTTTTCGCACAAATCCGTGCGCGGGTGCTAAAAAGAGCAGCATCGGCATGCTTAGCACGTCGTTTGGTAGAAATCCACGTGCGCGTTCTGCCAAAAGCACCATTTGCATGCACATCTTGTGGTTTTGCAGAAAACTTCATCCGCGTCTACCAAAAGATGCATGTGCATGCTTAAAACGCGTTTTCGCACAAATCCGTGCGCGGGTGCTAAAAAGAGCAGCATCGGCATGCTTAGCACGTCGTTTGGTAGAAATCCACGTGCGCGTTCTGCAAAAAGAACCATTTGCATGCACATCTTGTGGTTTTGCAGAAAACTTCATCCGCGTCTACCAAAAGATGCATGTGCATCCTTAAAACGCGTTTTCGCACAAATGCGTGCGCGGGTGCTAAAAAGAGCAGCATCGGCATGCTTAGCACGTCGTTTGGTAGAAATCCACGTGCGCGTTCTGCCAAAAGCACCATTTGCGTGCACATCTTGTGGTTTTGCAGAAAACTTCATCCGCGTCTACCAAAAGATGCATGTGCATGCTTAAAACGCGTTTTCGCACAAATCCGTGCGGGGGTGCTAAAAAGAGCAGCATCGGCATGCTTAGCACGTCGTTTGGTAGAAATCCACGTGCGCGTTCTGCAAAAAGCACCATTTGCATGCACATCTTGTGGTTTTGCAGAAAACTTCATCCGCGTCTACCAAAAGATGCATGTGCATGCTTAAAACGCGTTTTCGCACAAATGCGTGCGCGGGTGCTAAAAAGAGCAGCATCGCCATGCTTAGCACGTCGTTTGGTAGAAATCCACGTGCGCGTTCTGCCAAAAGCACCATTTGCATGCACATCTTGTGGTTTTGCAGAAAACTTCATCCGCGTCTACCAAAAGATGCCTGTGCATGCTTAAAACGCGTTTTCGCACAAATGCGTGCGCGGGTGCTAAAAAGAGCAGCATTGGCATGCTTAGCACGTCGTTTGGTAGAAATCCACGTGCGCGTTCTGCCAAAAGCACCATTTGCATGCACATCTTGTGGTTTTACAGAAAACTTCATCCGCGTCTACCAAAAGATGCATGTGCATGCTTAAAACGCGTTTTCGCACAAATCCGTGCGCGGGTGCTAAAAAGAGCAGCATCGGCATGCTTAGCACGTCGTTTGGTAGAAATCCACGTGCGCGTTCTGCAAAAAGCACCATTTGCATGCACATCTTGTGGTTTTGTAGAAAACTTCATCCGCGTCTACCAAAAGATGCATGTGCTGCTTAAAACGCGTTTTCGCACAAATGCGTGCGCGGGTGCTAAAAAGAGCAGCATCGGCATGCTTAGCACGTCGTTTGGTAGAAATCCACGTGCGCGTTCTGCCAAAAGCACCATTTGCATGCACATCTTGTGGTTTTGCAGAAAACTTCATCCGCGTCTACCAAAAGATGCATGTGCATGCTTAAAACGCGTTTTCGCACAAATCCGTGCGCGGGTGCTAAAAAGAGCAGCATCGGCATGCTTAGCACGTCGTTTGGTAGAAATCCACGTGCGCGTTCTGCCAAAAGCACCATTTGCATGCACATC
>NW_027315349.1:0-37993 GCF_023375885.2 Dermacentor andersoni | reverse complement strand
GCAGCATCGGCATGCTTAGCACGTCGTTTGGTAGAAATTCACGTGCGCGTTCTGCAAAAAGCACCATTTGCATGCACATCTTGTGGTTTTGCAGAAAACTTCATCCGCGTCTACCAAAAGATGCATGTGCATGCTTAAAACGCGTTTTCGCACAAATGCGTGCGCGGGTGCTAAAAAGAGCAGCATCGGCATGCTTAGCACGTCGTTTGGTAGAAATCCACGTGCGCGTTCTGCCAAAAGCACCATTTGCATGCACATCTTGTGGTTTTGCAGAAAACTTCATCCGCGTCTACCAAAAGATGCCTGTGCATGCTTAAAACGCGTTTTCGCACAAATCCGTGCGCGGGTGCTAAAAAGAGCAGCATCGGCATGCTTAGCACGTCGTTTGGTAGAAATCCACGTGCGCGTTCTGCAAAAAGCACCATTTGCATGCACATCTTGTGGTTTTGCAGAAAACTTCATCCGCGTCTACCAAAGATGCATGTGCATGCTTAAAACGCGTTTTCGCACAAATGCGTGCGCGGGTGCTAAAAAGAGCAGCATCGGCATGCTTAGCACGTCGTTTGGTAGAAATCCACGAGCGCGTTCTGCAAAAAGCACCATTTGCATGCACATCTTGTGGTTTTGCAGAAAACTTCATCCGCGTCTACCAAAAGATGCATGTGCATGCTTAAAACGCGTTTTCGCACAAATGCGTGCGCGGGTGCTAAAAAGAGCAGCATCGGCATGCTTAGCACGTCGTTTGGTAGAAATCCACGTGCGCGTTCTGCAAAAAGCACCATTTGCATGCACATCTTGTGGTTTTGCAGAAAACTTCATCCGCGTCTACCAAAGGATGCATGTGCATGCTTAAAACGAGTTTTCGCACAAATGCGTGCGCGGGTGCTAAAAAGAGCAGCATCGGCATGATTAGCACGTCGTTTGGTAGAAATCTACGTGCGCGTTCTGCCAAAAGCACCATTTGCATGCACATCTTGTGGTTTTGCAGAAAACTTCATCCGCGTCTACCAAAAGATGCATGTGCATGCTTAAAACGCATTTTCGCACAAATCCGTGCGCGGGTGCTAAAAAGAGCAGCATCGGCATGCTTAGCACGTCGTTTGGTAGAAATCCACGTGCGCGTTCTGCAAAAAGCACCATTTGCATGCACATCTTGTGGTTTTGCAGAAAACTTCATCCGCGTCTACCAAAAGATGCATGTGCATGCTTAAAACGCGTTTTCGCACAAATGCGTGCGCGGGTGCTAAAAAGAGCAGCATCGGCATGCTTAGCACGTCGTTTGGTAGAAATCCACGTGCGCGTTCTGCCAAAAGCACCATTTGCATGCACATCTTGTGGTTTTGCAGAAAACTTCATCCGCGTCTACCAAAAGATGCACGTGCATGCTTAAAACGCGTTTTCGCACAAATGCGTGCGCGGGTGCTAAAAAGAGCAGCATCGGCATGCTTAGCACGTCGTTTGATAGACATCCACGTGCGCGTTCTGCCAAAAGCACCATTTGCATGCACATCTTGTGGTTTTGCAGAAAACTTCATCCGCGTCTACCAAAAGATGCATGTGCATGCTTAAAACGCGTTTTCGCACAAATCCGTGCGCGGGTGCTAAAAAGAGCAGCATCGGCATGCTTAGCACGTCGTTTGGTAGAAATCCACGTGCGCGTTCTGCCAAAAGCACCATTTGCATGCGCATCTTGTGGTTTTGCAGAAAACTTCATCCGCGTCTACCAAAAGATGCATGTGCATGCTTAAAACGCGTTTTCGCACAAATGCGTGCGCGGGTGCTAAAAAGAGCAGCATCGGCATGCTTAGCACGTTGTTTGGTAGAAATCCACGTGCGCGTTCTGCAAAAAGCACCATTTGCATGCACATCTTGTGGTTTTGCAGAAAACTTCATCCGCGTCTACCAAAAGATGCATGTGCATGCTTAAAACGCGTTTTCGCACAAATGCGTGCGCGGGTGCTAAAAAGAGCAGCATCGGCATGCTTAGCACGTCGTTTGGTAGAAATCCACGTGCGCGTTCTGCAAAAAGCACCATTTGCATGCACATCTTGTGGTTTTGCAGAAAACTTCATCCGCGTCTACCAAAAGATGCATGTGCATGCTTAAAACGCGTTTTCGCACAAATGCGTGCGCGGGTGCTAAAAAGAGCAGCATCGGCATGCTTAGCACGTCGTTTGGTAGAAATCCACGTGCGCGTTCTGCCAAAAGCACCATTTGCATGCACATCTTGTGGTTTTGCAGAAAACTTCATCCGCGTCTACCAAAAGATGCCTGTGCATGCTTAAAACGCGTTTTCGCACAAATCCGTGCGCGGGTGCTAAAAAGAGCAGCATCGGCATGCTTACCACGTCGTTTGGTAGAAATCCACGTGCGCGTTCTGCAAAAAGCACCATTTGCATGCACATCTTGTGGTTTTGCAGAAAAACTTCATCCGCGTCTACCAAAAGATGCATGTGCATGCTTAAAACGCGTTTTCGCACAAATGCGTGCGCGGGTGCTAAAAAGAGCAGCATCGGCATGCTTAGCACGTCGTTTGGTAGAAATCCACGAGCGCGTTCTGCAAAAAGGACCATTTGCATGCACATCTTGTGGTTTTGCAGAAAACTTCATCCGCGTCTACCAAAAGATGCATGTGCATGCTTAAAACGCGTTTTCGCACAAATGCGTGCGCGGGTGCTAAAAAGAGCAGCATCGGCATGCTTAGCACGTCGTTTGGTAGAAATCCACGTGCGCGTTCTGCAAAAAGCACCATTTGCATGCACATCTTGTGGTTTTGCAGAAAACTTCATCCGCGTCTACCAAAGGATGCATGTGCATGCTTAAAACGAGTTTTCGCACAAATGCGTGCGCGGGTGCTATAAAGAGCAGCATCGGCATGATTAGCACGTCGTTTGGTAGAAATCTACGTACGCGTTCTGCCAAAAGCACCATTTGCATGCACATCTTGTGGTTTTGCAGAAAACATCCGCGTCTACCAAAAGATGCATGTGCATGCTTAAAACGCATTTTCGCACAAATCCGTGCGCGGGTGCTAAAAAGAGCAGCATCGGCATGCTTAGCACGTCGTTTGATAGACATCCACGTGCGCGTTCTGCCAAAAGCACCATTTGCATGCACATCTTGTGGTTTTGCAGAAAACTTCATCCGCGTCTACCAAAAGATGCATGTGCATGCTTAAAACGCGTTTTTCGCACAAATCCGTGCGCGGGTGCTAAAAAGAGCAGCATCGGCATGCTTAGCACGTCGTTTGGTAGAAATCCACGTGCGCGTTCTGCCAAAAGCACCATTTGCATGCACATCTTGTGGTTTTGCAGAAAACTTCATCCCCGTCTACCAAAAGATGCATGTGCATGCTTAAAACGCGTTTTCGCACAAATGCGTGCGCGGGTGCTAAAAAAGAGCAGCATCGGCATGCTTAGCACGTTGTTTGGTAGAAATCCACGTGCGCGTTCTGCAAAAAGCACCATTTGCATGCACATCTTGTGGTTTTGCAGAAAACTTCATCCGCGTCTACCAAAAGATGCATGTGCATGCTTAAAACGCGTTATCGCACAAATGCGTGCGCGGGTGCTAAAAAGAGCAGCATCGGCATGCTTAGCACGTCGTTTGGTAGAAATCCACGTGCGCGTTCTGCAAAAAGCACCATTTGCATGCACATCTTGTGGTTTTGCAGAAAACTTCATCCGCGTCTACCAAAGGATGCATGTGCATGCTTAAAACGAGTTTTCGCACAAATGCGTGCGCGGGTGCTAAAAAGAGCAGCATCGGCATGATTAGCACGTCGTTTGGTAGAAATCTACGTGCGCGTTCTGCCAAAAGCACCATTTGCATGCACATCTTGTGGTTTTGCAGAAAACTTCATCCGCGTCTACCAAAAGATGCATGTGCATGCTTAAAACGCGTTTTCGCACAAATCCGTGCGCGGGTGCTAAAAAGAGCAGCATCGGCATGCTTAGCACGTCGTTTGGTAGAAATCCACGTGCGCGTTCTGCAAAAAGCACCATTTGCATGCACATCTTGTGGTTTTGCAGAAAACTTCATCCGCGTCTACCAAAAGATGCATGTGCATGCTTAAAACGCGTTTTCGCACAAATGCGTGCGCGGGTGCTAAAAAGAGCAGCATCGGCATGCTTAGCACGTCGTTTGGTAGAAATCCACGTGCGCGTTCTGCCAAAAGCACCATTTGCATGCACATCTTGTGGTTTTGCAGAAAACTTCATCCGCGTCTACCAAAAGATGCATGTGCATGCTTAAAACGCGTTTTCGCACAAATGCGTGCGCGGGTGCTAAAAAGAGCAGCATCGGCATGCTTAGCACGTCGTTTGGTAGAAATCCACGTGCGCGTTCTGCAAAAAGCACCATTTGCATGCACATCTTGTGGTTTTGCAGAAAACTTCATCCGCGTCTACCAAAAGATGCATGTGCATGCTTAAAACGCGTTTTCGCACAAATGCGTGCGCGGGTGCTAAAAAGAGCAGCATCGGCATGCTTAGCACGTCGTTTGGTAGAAATCCACGAGCGCGTTCTGCAAAAAGGACCATTTGCATGCACATCTTGTGGTTTTGCAGAAAACTTCATCCGCGTCTACCAAAAGATGCATGTGCATGCTTAAAACGCGTTATCGCACAAATGCGTGCGCGGGTGCTAAAAAGAGCAGCATCGGCATGCTTAGCACGTCGTTTGGTAGAAATCCACGTGCGCGTTCTGCAAAAAGCACCATTTGCATGCACATCTTGTGGTTTTGCAGAAAACTTCATCCGCGTCTACCAAAGGATGCATGTGCATGCTTTAAAACGAGTTTTCGCACAAATGCGTGCGCGGGTGCTAAAAAGAGCAGCATCGGCATGATTAGCACGTCGTTTGGTAGAAATCTACGTGCGCGTTCTGCCAAAAGCACCATTTGCATGCACATCTTGTGGTTTTGCAGAAAACTTCATCCGCGTCTACCAAAAGATGCATGTGCATGCTTAAAACGCGTTTTCGCACAAATCCGTGCGCGGGTGCTAAAAAGAGCAGCATCGGCATGCTTAGCACGTCGTTTGGTAGAAATCCACGTGCGCGTTCTGCAAAAAGCACCATTTGCATGCACATCTTGTGGTTTTGCAGAAAACTTCATCCGCGTCTACCAAAGATGCATGTGCATGCTTAAAACGCGTTTTCGCACAAATGCGTGCGCGGGTGCTAAAAAGAGCAGCATCGGCATGCTTAGCACGTCGTTTGGTAGAAATCCACGTGCGCGTTCTGCCAAAAGCACCATTTGCATGCACATCTTGTGGTTTTGCAGAAAACTTCAGCCGCGTCTACCAAAAGATGCATGTGCATGCTTAAAACGCGTTTTCGCACAAATGCGTGCGCGGGTGCTAAAAAGAGCAGCATCGGCATGCTTAGCACGTCGTTTGGTAGAAATCCACGTGCGCGTTCTGCAAAAAGCACCATTTGCATGCACATCTTGTGGTTTTGCAGAAAACTTCATCCGCGTCTACCAAAAGATGCATGTGCATGCTTAAAACGCGTTTTCGCACAAATGCGTGCGCGGGTGCTAAAAAGAGCAGCATCGGCATGCTTAGCACGTCGTTTGGTAGAAATCCACGAGCGCGTTCTGCAAAAAGGACCATTTGCATGCACATCTTGTGGTTTTGCAGAAAACTTCATCCGCGTCTACCAAAAGATGCATGTGCATGCTTAAAACGCGTTTTCGCACAAATGCGTGCGCGGGTGCTAAAAAGAGCAGCATCGGCATGCTTAGCACGTCGTTTGGTAGAAATCCACGTGCGCGTTCTGCAAAAAGCACCATTTGCATGCACATCTTGTGGTTTTGCAGAAAACTTCATCCGCGTCTACCAAAGGATGCATGTGCATGCTTAAAACGAGTTTTCGCACAAATGCGTGCGCGGTGCTAAAAAGAGCAGCATCGGCATGATTAGCACGTCGTTTGGTAGAAATCTACGTACGCGTTCTGCCAAAAGCACCATTTGCATGCACATCTTGTGGTTTTGCAGAAAACATCCGCGTCTACCAAAAGATGCATGTGCATGCTTAAAACGCATTTTCGCACAAATCCGTGCGCGGGTGCTAAAAAGAGCAGCATCGGCATGCTTAGCACGTCGTTTGATAGACATCCACGTGCGCGTTCTGCCAAAAGCACCATTTGCATGCACATCTTGTGGTTTTGCAGAAAACTTCATCCGCGTCTACCAAAAGATGCATGTGCATGCTTAAAACGCGTTTTCGCACAAATGCGTGCACGGGTGCTAAAAAGAGCAGCATCGGCATGCTTAGCACGTTGTTTGGTAGAAATCCACGTGCGCGTTCTGCAAAAAGCACCATTTGCATGCACATCTTGTGGTTTTGCAGAAAACTTCATCCGCGTCTACCAAAAGATGCATGTGCATGCTTAAAACGCGTTTTCGCACAAATGCGTGCGCGGGTGCTAAAAAGAGCAGCATCGGCATGCTTAGCACGTCGTTTGGTAGAAATCCACGTGCGCGTTCTGCAAAAAGCACCATTTGCATGCACATCTTGTGGTTTTGCAGAAAACTTCATCCGCGTCTACCAAAAGATGCATGTGCATGCTTAAAACGCGTTTTCGCACAAATGCCTGCGCGGGTGCTAAAAAGAGCAGCATCGGCATGCTTAGCACGTCGTTTGGTAGAAATCCACGTGCGCGTTCTGCCAAAAGCACCATTTGCATGCACATCTTGTGGTTTTGCAGAAAACTTCATCCGCGTCTACCAAAAGATGCCTGTGCATGCTTAAAACGCGTTTTCGCACAAATCCGTGCGCGGGTGCTAAAAAGAGCAGCATCGGCATGCTTAGCACGTCGTTTGGTAGAAATCCACGTGCGCGTTCTGCAAAAAGCACCATTTGCATGCACATCTTGTGGTTTTGCAGAAAACTTCATCCGCGTCTACCAAAAGATGCATGTGCATGCTTAAAACGCGTTTTCGCACAAATGCGTGCGCGGGTGCTAAAAAGAGCAGCATCGGCATGCTTAGCACGTCGTTGGTAGAAATCCACGTGCGCGTTCTGCCAAAAGCACCATTTGCATGCACATCTTGTGGTTTTGCAGAAAACTTCATCCGCGTCTACCAAAAGATGCATGTGCATGCTTAAAAACGCGTTTTCGCACAAATCCGTGCGCGGGTGCTAAAAAGAGCAGCATCGGCAAGCTTAGCACATCGTTTGGTAGAAATCCACGTGCGCGTTCTGCAAAAAGCACCATTTGCATGCACATCTTGTGGTTTTGCAGAAAACTTCATCCGCGTCTACCAAAAGATGCATGTGCATGCTTAAAACGCGTTTTCGCACAAATGCGTGCGCGGGTGCTAAAAAGAGCAGCATCGGCATGCTTAGCACGTCGTTTGGTAGAAATCCACGTGCGCGTTCTGCCAAAAGCACCATTTGCATGCACATCTTGTGGTTTTGCAGAAAACTTCATCCGCGTCTACCAAAAGATGCCTGTGCATGCTTAAAACGCGTTTTCGCACAAATCCGTGCGCGGGTGCTAAAAAGAGCAGCATCGGCATGCTTAGCACGTCGTTTGGTAGAAATCCACGTGCGCGTTCTGCAAAAAGCACCATTTGCATGCACATCTTGTGGTTTTGCAGAAAACTTCATCCGCGTCTACCAAAAGATGCATGTGCATGCTTAAAACGCGTTGTCGCACAAATCCGTGCGCGGGTGCTAAAAAGAGCAGCATCGGCAAGCTTAGCACATCGTTTGGTAGAAATCCACGTGCGCGTTCTGCAAAAAGCACCATTTGCATGCACATCTTGTGGTTTTGCAGAAAACTTCATCCGCGTCTACCAAAAGATGCATGTGCATGCTTAAAACGCGTTTTCGCACAAATGCGTGCGCGGGTGCTAAAAAGAGCAGCATCGGCATGCTTAGCACGTCGTTTGGTAGAAATCCACGAGCGCGTTCTGCAAAAAGCACCATTTGCATGCACATCTTGTGGTTTTGCAGAAAACTTCATCCGCGTCTACCAAAAGATGCATGTGCATGCTTAAAACGCGTTTTCGCACAAATGCGTGCGCGGGTGCTAAAAAGAGCAGCATCGGCATGCTTAGCACGTCGTTTGGTAGAAATCCACGTGCGCGTTCTGCAAAAAGCACCATTTGCATGCACATCTTGTGGTTTTGCAGAAAACTTCAACCGCGTCTACCAAAGGATGCATGTGCATGCTTAAAACGAGTTTTCGCACAAATGCGTGCGCGGGTGCTAAAAAGAGCAGCATCGGCATGATTAGCACGTCGTTTGGTAGAAATCTACGTGCGCGTTCTGCCAAAAGCACCATTTGCATGCATATCTTGTGGTTTTGCAGAAAACTTCATCCGCGTCTACCAAAAGATGCATGTGCATGCTTAAAACGCGTTTTCGCACAAATCCGTGCGCGGGTGCTAAAAAGAGCAGCATCGGCATGCTTAGCACGTCGTTTGGTAGAAATCCACGTGCGCGTTCTGCAAAAAGCACCATTTGCATGCACATCTTGTGGTTTTGCAGAAAACTTCATCCGCGTCTACCAAAAGATGCATGTGCATGCTTAAAACGCGTTTTCGCACAAATGCGTGCGCGGGTGCTAAAAAGAGCAGCATCGGCATGCTTAGCACGTCGTTTGGTAGAAATCCACGTGCGCGTTCTGCCAAAAGCACCATTTGCATGCACATCTTGTGGTTTTACAGAAAACTTCATCCGCGTCTACCAAAAGATGCATGTGCATGCTTAAAACGCGTTTTCGCACAAATCCGTGCGCGGGTGCTAAAAAGAGCAGCATCGGCAAGCTTAGCACATCGTTTGGTAGAAATCCACGTGCGCGTTCTGCAAAAAGCACCATTTGCATGCACATCTTGTGGTTTTGCAGAAAACTTCATCCGCGTCTACCAAAAGATGCATGTGCATGCTTAAAACGCGTTTTCGCACAAATGCGTGCGCGGGTGCTAAAAAGAGCACCATCGGCATGCTTAGCACGTCGTTTGGTAGAAATCCACGTGCGCGTTCTGCAAAAAGCACCATTTGCATGCACATCTTGTGGTTTTGCAGAAAACTTCATCCGCGTCTACCAAAAGATGCATGTGCATGCTTAAAACGCGTTTTCGCACAAATGCGTGCGCGGGTGCTAAAAAGAGCAGCATCGGCATGCTTAGCACGTCGTTTGGTAGAAATTCCACGTGCGCGTTCTGCCAAAAGCACCATTTGCATGCACATCTTGTGGTTTTGCAGAAAACTTCATCCGCGTCTACCAAAAGATGCCTGTGCATGCTTAAAACGCGTTTTCGCACAAATCCGTGCGCGGGTGCTAAAAAGAGCAGCATCGGCATGCTTAGCACGTCGTTTGGTAGAAATCCACGTGCGCGTTCTGCAAAAAGCACCATTTGCATGCACATCTTGTGGTTTTGCAGAAAACTTCATCCGCGTCTACCAAAAGATGCATGTGCATGCTTAAAACGCGTTTTCGCACAAATGCGTGCGCGGGTGCTAAAAAGAGCAGCATCGGCATGCTTAGCACGTCGTTTGGTAGAAATCCACGAGCGCGTTCTGCAAAAAGCACCATTTGCATGCACATCTTGTGGTTTTGCAGAAAACTTCATCCGCGTCTACCAAAAGATGCATGTGCATGCTTAAAACGCGTTTTCGCACAAATGCGTGCGCGGGTGCTAAAAAGAGCAGCATCGGCATGCTTAGCACGTCGTTTGGTAGAAATCCACGTGCGCGTTCTGCAAAAAGCACCATTTGCATGCACATCTTGTGGTTTTGCAGAAAACTTCATCCGCGTCTACCAAAAGATGCACGTGCATGCTTAAAACGCGTTTTCGCACAAATGCGTGCGCGGGTGCTAAAAAGAGCAGCATCGGCATGCTTAGCACGTCGTTTGATAGACATCCACGTGCGCGTTCTGCCAAAAGCACCATTTGCATGCACATCTTGTGGTTTTGCAGAAAACTTCATCCGCGTCTACCAAAAGATGCATGTGCATGCTTAAAACGCGTTTTCGCACAAATCCGTGCGCGGGTGCTAAAAAGAGCAGCATCGGCATGCTTAGCACGTCGTTTTGGTAGAAATCCACGTGCGCGTTCTGCCAAAAGCACCATTTGCATGCACATCTTGTGGTTTTGCAGAAAACTTCATCCGCGTCTACCAAAAGATGCATGTGCATGCTTAAAACGCGTTTTCGCACAAATGCGTGCACGGGTGCTAAAAAGAGCAGCATCGGCATGCTTAGCACGTTGTTTGGTAGAAATCCACGTGCGCGTTCTGCAAAAAGCACCATTTGCATGCACATCTTGTGGTTTTGCAGAAAACTTCATCCGCGTCTACCAAAAGATGCATGTGCATGCTTAAAACGCGTTTTCGCACAAATGCGTGCGCGGGTGCTAAAAAGAGCAGCATCGGCATGCTTAGCACGTCGTTTGGTAGAAATCCACGTGCGCGTTCTGCAAAAAGCACCATTTGCATGCACATCTTGTGGTTTTGCAGAAAACTTCATCCGCGTCTACCAAAAGATGCATGTGCATGCTTAAAACGCGTTTTCGCACAAATGCCTGCGCGGGTGCTAAAAAGAGCAGCATCGGCATGCTTAGCACGTCGTTTGGTAGAAATCCACGTGCGCGTTCTGCCAAAAGCACCATTTGCATGCACATCTTGTGGTTTTGCAGAAAACTTCATCCGCGTCTACCAAAAGATGCCTGTGCATGCTTAAAACGCGTTTTCGCACAAATCCGTGCGCGGGTGCTAAAAAGAGCAGCATCGGCATGCTTAGCACGTCGTTTGGTAGAAATCCACGTGCGCGTTCTGCAAAAAGCACCATTTGCATGCACATCTTGTGGTTTTGCAGAAAACTTCATCCGCGTCTACCAAAAGATGCATGTGCATGCTTAAAACGCGTTTTCGCACAAATGCGTGCGCGGGTGCTAAAAAGAGCAGCATCGGCATGCTTAGCACGTCGTTTGGTAGAAATCCACGTGCGCGTTCTGCCAAAAGCACCATTTGCATGCACATCTTGTGGTTTTGCAGAAAACTTCATCCGCGTCTACCAAAAGATGCCTGTGCATGCTTAAAACGCGTTTTCGCACAAATCCGTGCGCGGGTGCTAAAAAGAGCAGCATCGGCATGCTTAGCACGTCGTTTGGTAGAAATCCACGTGCGCGTTCTGCAAAAAGCACCATTTGCATGCACATCTTGTGGTTTTGCAGAAAACTTCATCCGCGTCTACCAAAAGATGCATGTGCATGCTTAAAACGCGTTTTCGCACAAATGCGTGCGCGGGTGCTAAAAAGAGCAGCATCGGCATGCTTAGCACGTCGTTTGGTAGAAATCCACGAGCGCGTTCTGCAAAAAGCACCATTTGCATGCACATCTTGTGGTTTTGCAGAAAACTTCATCCGCGTCTACCAAAAGATGCATGTGCATGCTTAAAACGCGTTTTTGCACAAATGCGTGCGCGGGTGCTAAAAAGAGCAGCATCGGCATGCTTAGCACGTCGTTTGGTAGAAATCCACGTGCGCGTTCTGCAAAAAGCACCATTTGCATGCACATCTTGTGGTTTTGCAGAAAACTTCATCCGCGTCTACCAAAGGATGCATGTGCATGCTTAAAACGAGTTTTCGCACAAATGCGTGCGCGGGTGCTAAAAAGAGCAGCATCGGCATGATTAGCACGTCGTTTGGTAGAAATCTACGTGCGCGTTCTGCCAAAAGCACCATTTGCATGCACATCTTGTGGTTTTGCAGAAAACTTCATCCGCGTCTACCAAAAGATGCATGTGCATGCTTAAAACGCATTTTCGCACAAATCCGTGCGCGGGTGCTAAAAAGAGCAGCATCGGCATGCTTAGCACGTCGTTTGGTAGAAATCCACGTGCGCGTTCTGCAAAAAGCACCATTTGCATGCACATCTTGTGGTTTTGCAGAAAACTTCATCCGCGTCTACCAAAAGATGCATGTGCATGCTTAAAACGCGTTTTCGCACAAATGCGTGCGCGGGTGCTAAAAAGAGCAGCATCGGCATGCTTAGCACGTCGTTTGGTAGAAATCCACGTGCGCGTTCTGCCAAAAGCACCATTTGCATGCACATCTTGTGGTTTTGCAGAAAACTTCATCCGCGTCTACCAAAAGATGCACGTGCATGCTTAAAACGCGTTTTCGCACAAATGCGTGCGCGGGTGCTAAAAAGAGCAGCATCGGCATGCTTAGCACGTCGTTTGATAGACATCCACGTGCGCGTTCTGCCAAAAGCACCATTTGCATGCACATCTTGTGGTTTTGCAGAAAACTTCATCCGCGTCTACCAAAAGATGCATGTGCATGCTTAAAACGCGTTTTCGCACAAATCCGTGCGCGGGTGCTAAAAAGAGCAGCATCGGCATGCTTAGCACGTCGTTTGGTAGAAATCCACGTGCGCGTTCTGCCAAAAGCACCATTTGCATGCACATCTTGTGGTTTTGCAGAAAACTTCATCCGCGTCTACCAAAAGATGCATGTGCATGCTTAAAACGCGTTTTCGCACAAATGCGTGCGCGGGTGCTAAAAAGAGCAGCATCGGCATGCTTAGCACGTTGTTTGGTAGAAATCCACGTGCGCGTTCTGCAAAAAGCACCATTTGCATGCACATCTTGTGGTTTTGCAGAAAACTTCATCCGCGTCTACCAAAAGATGCATGTGCATGCTTAAAACGCGTTTTCGCACAAATGCGTGCGCGGGTGCTAAAAAGAGCAGCATCGGCATGCTTAGCACGTCGTTTGGTAGAAATCCACGTGCGCGTTCTGCAAAAAGCACCATTTGCATGCACATCTTGTGGTTTTGCAGAAAACTTCATCCGCGTCTACCAAAAGATGCATGTGCATGCTTAAAACGCGTTTTCGCACAAATGCGTGCGCGGGTGCTAAAAAGAGCAGCATCGGCATGCTTAGCACGTCGTTTGGTAGAAATCCACGTGCGCGTTCTGCCAAAAGCACCATTTGCATGCACATCTTGTGGTTTTGCAGAAAACTTCATCCGCGTCTACCAAAAGATGCCTGTGCATGCTTAAAACGCGTTTTCGCACAAATCCGTGCGCGGGTGCTAAAAAGAGCAGCATCGGCATGCTTAGCACGTCGTTTGGTAGAAATCCACGTGCGCGTTCTGCTAAAAGCACCATTTGCATGCACATCTTGTGGTTTTGCAGAAAACTTCATCCGCGTCTACCAAAAGATGCATGTGCATGCTTAAAACGCGTTTTCGCACAAATGCGTGCGCGGGTGCTAAAAAGAGCAGCATCGGCATGCTTAGCACGTCGTTTGGTAGAAATCCACGAGCGCGTTCTGCAAAAAGGACCATTTGCATGCACATCTTGTGGTTTTGCAGAAAACTTCATCCGCGTCTACCAAAAGATGCATGTGCATGCTTAAAACGCGTTTTCGCACAAATGCGTGCGCGGGTGCTAAAAAGAGCAGCATCGGCATGCTTAGCACGTCGTTTGGTAGAAATCCACGTGCGCGTTCTGCAAAAAGCACCATTTGCATGCACATCTTGTGGTTTTGCAGAAAACTTCATCCGCGTCTACCAAAGGATGCATGTGCATGCTTAAAACGAGTTTTCGCACAAATGCGTGCGCGGGTGCTAAAAAGAGCAGCATCGGCATGATTAGCACGTCGTTTGGTAGAAATCTACGTACGCGTTCTGCCAAAAGCACCATTTCCATGCACATCTTGTGGTTTTGCAGAAAACATCCGCGTCTACCAAAAGATGCATGTGCATGCTTAAAACGCATTTTCGCACAAATCCGTGCGCGGGTGCTAAAAAGAGCAGCATCGGCATGCTTAGCACGTCGTTTGATAGACATCCACGTGCGCGTTCTGCCAAAAGCACCATTTGCATGCACATCTTGTGGTTTTGCAGAAAACTTCATCCGCGTCTACCAAAAGATGCATGTGCATGCTTAAAACGCGTTTTCGCACAAATGCGTGCGCGGGTGCTAAAAAGAGCAGCATCGGCATGCTTAGCACGTTGTTTGGTAGAAATCCACGTGCGCGTTCTGCAAAAAGCACCATTTGCATGCACATCTTGTGGTTTTGCAGAAAACTTCATCCGCGTCTACCAAAAGATGCATGTGCATGCTTAAAACGCGTTTTCGCACAAATGCGTGCGCGGGTGCTAAAAAGAGCAGCATCGGCATGCTTAGCACGTCGTTTGGTAGAAATCCACGTGCGCGTTCTGCAAAAAGCACCATTTGCATGCACATCTTGTGGTTTTGCAGAAAACTTCATCCGCGTCTACCAAAAGATGCATGTGCATGCTTAAAACGCGTTTTCGCACAAATCCGTGCGCGGGTGCTAAAAAGAGCAGCATCGGCAAGCTTAGCACATCGTTTGGTAGAAATCCACGTGCGCGTTCTGCAAAAAGCACCATTTGCATGCACATCTTGTGGTTTTGCAGAAAACTTCATCCGCGTCTACCAAAAGATGCATGTGCATGCTTAAAACGCGTTTTCGCACAAATGCGTGCGCGGGTGCTAAAAAGAGCAGCATCGGCATGCTTAGCACGTCGTTTGGTAGAAATCCACGTGCGCGTTCTGCAAAAAGCACCATTTGCATGCACATCTTGTGGTTTTGCAGAAAACTTCATCCGCGTCTACCAAAAGATGCATGTGCATGCTTAAAACGCGTTTTCGCACAAATGCGTGCGCGGGTGCTAAAAAGAGCAGCATCGGCATGCTTAGCACGTCGTTTGGTAGAAATCCACGTGCGCGTTCTGCCAAAAGCACCATTTGCATGCACATCTTGTGGTTTTGCAGAAAACTTCATCCGCGTCTACCAAAAGATGCCTGTGCATGCTTAAAACGCGTTTTCGCACAAATCCGTGCGCGGGTGCTAAAAAGAGCAGCATCGGCATGCTTAGCACGTCGTTTGGTAGAAATCCACGTGCGCGTTCTGCAAAAAGCACCATTTGCATGCACATCTTGTGGTTTTGCAGAAAACTTCATCCGCGTCTAGTAAAAGATGCATGTGCATGCTTAAAACGCGTTTTCGCACAAATGCGTGCGCGGGTGCTAAAAAGAGCAGCATCGGCATGCTTAGCACGTCGTTTGGTAGAAATCCACGAGCGCGTTCTGCAAAAAGCACCATTTGCATGCACATCTTGTGGTTTTGCAGAAAACTTCATCCGCGTCTACCAAAAGATGCATGTGCATGCTTAAAACGCGTTTTCGCACAAATGCGTGCGCGGGTGCTAAAAAGAGCAGCATCGGCATGCTTAGCACGTCGTTTGGTAGAAATCCACGTGCGCGTTCTGCAAAAAGCACCATTTGCATGCACATCTTGTGGTTTTGCAGAAAACTTCATCCGCGTCTACCAAAGGATGCATGTGCATGCTTAAAACGAGTTTTCGCACAAATGCGTGCGCGGGTGCTAAAAAGAGCAGCATCGGCATGATTAGCACGTCGTTTGGTAGAAATCTACGTGCGCGTTCTGCCAAAAGCACCATTTGCATGCACATCTTGTGGTTTTGCAGAAAACTTCATCCGCGTCTACCAAAAGATGCACGTGCATGCTTAAAACGCGTTTTCGCACAAATGCGTGCGCGGGTGCTAAAAAGAGCAGCATCGGCATGCTTAGCACGTCGTTTGGTAGAAATCCACGTGCGCGTTCTGCTAAAAGCACCATTTGCATGCACATCTTGTGGTTTTGCAGAAAACTTCATCCGTGTCTACCAAAAGATGCATGTGCATGCTTAAAACGCGTTTTCGCACAAATGCGTGCGCGGGTGCTAAAAAGAGCAGCATCGGCATGCTTAGCACGTCGTTTGGTAGAAATCCACGAGCGCGTTCTGCAAAAAGGACCATTTGCATGCACATCTTGTGGTTTTGCAGAAAACTTCATCCGCGTCTACCAAAAGATGCATGTGCATGCTTAAAACGCGTTTTCGCACAAATGCGTGCGCGGGTGCTAAAAAGAGCAGCATCGGCATGCTTAGCACGTCGTTTGGTAGAAATCCACGTGCGCGTTCTGCAAAAAGCACCATTTGCATGCACATCTTGTGGTTTTGCAGAAAACTTCATCCGCGTCTACCAAAAGATGTATGTGCATGCTTAAAACGCGTTTTCGCACAAATGCGTGCGCGGGTGCTAAAAAGAGCAGCATCGGCATGCTTAGCACGTCGTTTGGTAGAAATCCACGTGCGCGTTCTGCCAAAAGCACCATTTGCATGCACATCTTCTGGTTTTGCAGAAAACTTCATCCGCGTCTACCAAAAGATGCATGTGCATGCTTAAAACGCATTTTCGCACAAATCCGTGCGCGGGTGCTAAAAAGAGCAGCATCGGCATGCTTAGCACGTCGTTTGGTAGAAATCCACGTGCGCGTTCTGCAAAAAGCACCATTTGCATGCACATCTTGTGGTTTTGCAGAAAACTTCATCCGCGTCTACCAAAAGATGCATGTGCATGCTTAAAACGCGTTTTCGCACAAATGCGTGCGCGGGTGCTAAAAAGAGCAGCATCGGCATGCTTAGCACGTCGTTTGGTAGAAATCCACGTGCGCGTTCTGCCAAAAGCACCATTTGCATGCACATCTTGTGGTTTTGCAGAAAACTTCATCCGCGTCTACCAAAAGATGCACGTGCATGCTTAAAACGCGTTTTCGCACAAATGCGTGCGCGGGTGCTAAAAAGAGCAGCATCGGCATGCTTAGCACGTCGTTTGATAGACATCCACGTGCGCGTTCTGCTAAAAGCACCATTTGCATGCACATCTTGTGGTTTTGCAGAAAACTTCATCCGCGTCTACCAAAAGATGCATGTGCATGCTTAAAACGCGTTTTCGCACAAATGCGTGCGCGGGTGCTAAAAAGAGCAGCATCGGCATGCTTAGCACGTCGTTTGGTAGAAATCAACGAGCGCGTTCTGCAAAAAGGACCATTTGCATGCACATCTTGTGGTTTTGCAGAAAACTTCATCCGCGTCTACCAAAAGATGCATGTGCATGCTTAAAACGCGTTTTCGCACAAATGCGTGCGCGGGTGCTAAAAAGAGCAGCATCGGCATGCTTAGCACGTCGTTTGGTAGAAATCCACGTGCGCGTTCTGCAAAAAGCACCATTTGCATGCACATCTTGTGGTTTTGCAGAAAACTTCATCCGCGTCTACCAAAGGATGCATGTGCATGCTTAAAACGAGTTTTCGCACAAATGCGTGCGCGGGTGCTAAAAAGAGCAGCATCGGCATGATTAGCACGTCGTTTGGTAGAAATCTACGTACGCGTTCTGCCAAAAGCACCATTTGCATGCACATCTTGTGGTTTTGCAGAAAACATCCGCGTCTACCAAAAGATGCATGTGCATGCTTAAAACGCATTTTCGCACAAATCCGTGCGCGGGTGCTAAAAAGAGCAGCATCGGCATGCTTAGCACGTCATTTGATAGACATCCACGTGCGCGTTCTGCCAAAAGCACCATTTGCATGCACATCTTGTGGTTTTGCAGAAAACTTCATCCGCGTCTACCAAAAGATGCATGTGCATGCTTAAAACGCGTTTTCGCACAAATGCGTGCGCGGGTGCTAAAAAGAGCAGCATCGGCATGCTTAGCACGTTGTTTGGTAGAAATCCACGTGCGCGATCTGCAAAAAGCACCATTTGCATGCACATCTTGTGGTTTTGCAGAAAACTTCATCCGCGTCTACCAAAAGATGCATGTGCATGCTTAAAACGCGTTTTCGCACAAATGCGTGCGCGGGTGCTAAAAAGAGCAGCATCGGCATGCTTAGCACGTCGTTTGGTAGAAATCCACGTGCGCGTTCTGCAAAAAGCACCATTTGCATGCACATCTTGTGGTTTTGCAGAAAACTTCATCCGCGTCTACCAAAAGATGCATGTGCATGCTTAAAACGCGTTTTCGCACAAATGCCTGCGCGGGTGCTAAAAAGAGCAGCATCGGCATGCTTAGCACGTCGTTTGGTAGAAATCCACGTGCGCGTTCTGCCAAAAGCACCATTTGCATGCACATCTTGTGGTTTTGCAGAAAACTTCATCCGCGTCTACCAAAAGATGCCTGTGCATGCTTAAAACGCGTTTTCGCACAAATCCGTGCGCGGGTGCTAAAAAGAGCAGCATCGGCATGCTTAGCACGTCGTTTGGTAGAAATCCACGTGCGCGTTCTGCAAAAAGCACCATTTGCATGCACATCTTGTGGTTTTGCAGAAAACTTCATCCGCGTCTACCAAAAGATGCATGTGCATGCTTAAAACGCGTTTTCGCACAAATGCGTGCGCGGGTGCTAAAAAGAGCAGCATCGGCATGCTTAGCACGTCGTTTGGTAGAAATCCACGTGCGCGTTCTGCCAAAAGCACCATTTGCATGCACATCTTGTGGTTTTGCAGAAAACTTCATCCGCGTCTACCAAAAGATGCATGTGCATGCTTAAAACGCGTTTTCGCACAAATCCGTGCGCGGGTGCTAAAAAGAGCAGCATCGGCAAGCTTAGCACATCATTTGGTGCTACGTGCGCGTTCTGCAAAAAGCACCATTTGCATGCACATCTTGTGGTTTTGCAGAAAACTTCATCCGCGTCTACCAAAAGATGCATGTGCATGCTTAAAACGCGTTTTCGCACAAATGCGTGCGCGGGTGCTAAAAAGAGCAGCATCGGCATGCTTAGCACGTCGTTTGGTAGAAATCCACGTGCGCGTTCTGCAAAAAGCACCATTTGCATGCACATCTTGTGGTTTTGCAGAAAACTTCATCCGCGTCTACCAAAAGATGCATGTGCATGCTTAAAACGCGTTTTCGCACAAATGCGTGCGCGGGTGCTAAAAAGAGCAGCATCGGCATGCTTAGCACGTCGTTTGGTAGAAATCCA
The DNA here is from genome assembly GCF_023375885.2 of Dermacentor andersoni. Classification (NCBI taxonomy): domain Eukaryota; kingdom Metazoa; phylum Arthropoda; class Arachnida; order Ixodida; family Ixodidae; genus Dermacentor; species Dermacentor andersoni. The sequence goes on along the minus strand of NW_027315349.1, from coordinate 19,171 downwards.
CGTGCGCGTTCTGCCAAAAGCACCATTTGCATGCACATCTTGTGGTTTTGCAGAAAACATCATCCGCGTCTACCAAAAGATGCCTGTGCATGCTTAAAACGCGTTTTCGCACAAATCCGTGCGCGGGTGCTAAAAAGAGCAGCATCGGCATGCTTAGCACGTCGTTTGGTAGAAATCCACGTGCGCGTTCTGCAAAAAGCACCATTTGCATGCACATCTTGTGGTTTTGCAGAAAACTTCATCCGCGTCTACCAAAAGATGCATGTGCATGCTTAAAACGCGTTTTCGCACAAATGCGTGCGCGGGTGCTAAAAAGAGCAGCATCGGCATGCTTAGCACGTCGTTTGGTAGAAATCCACGTGCGCGTTCTGCCAAAAGCACCATTTGCATGCACATCTTGTGGTTTTGCAGAAAACATCATCCGCGTCTACCAAAAGATGCCTGTGCATGCTTAAAACGCGTTTTCGCACAAATCCGTGCGCGGGTGCTAAAAAGAGCAGCATCGGCATGCTTAGCACGTCGTTTGGTAGAAATCCACGTGCGCGTTCTGCAAAAAGCACCATTTGCATGCACATCTTGTGGTTTTGCAGAAAACTTCATCCGCGTCTACCAAAAGATGCATGTGCATGCTTAAAACGCGTTTTCGCACAAATGCGTGCGCGGGTGCTAAAAAGAGCAGCATCGGCATGCTTAGCACGTCGTTTGGTAGAAATCCACGAGCGCGTTCTGCAAAAAGCACCATTTGCATGCACATCTTGTGGTTTTGCAGAAAACTTCATCCGCGTCTACCAAAAGATGCATGTGCATGCTTAAAACGCGTTTTCGCACAAATGCGTGCGCGGGTGCTAAAAAGAGCAGCATCGGCATGATTAGCACGTCGTTTGGTAGAAATGTACGTGCGCGTTCTGCCAAAAGCACCATTTGCATGCACATCTTGTGGTTTTGCAGAAAACTTCATCCGCGTCTACCAAAAGATGCATGTGCATGCTTAAAACGCATTTTCGCACAAATCCGTGCGCGGGTGCTAAAAAGAGCAGCATCGGCATGCTTAGCACGTCGTTTGGTAGAAATCCACGTGCGCGTTCTGCAAAAAGCACCATTTGCATGCACATCTTGTGGTTTTGCAGAAAACTTCATCCGCGTCTACCAAAAGATGCATGTGCATGCTTAAAACGCGTTTTCGCACAAATGCGTGCGCGGGTGCTAAAAAGAGCAGCATCGGCATGCTTAGCACGTCGTTTGGTAGAAATCCACGTGCGCGTTCTGCCAAAAGCACCATTTGCATGCACATCTTGTGGTTTTGCAGAAAACTTCATCCGCGTCTACCAAAAGATGCACGTGCATGCTTAAAACGCGTTTTCGCACAAATGCGTGCGCGGGTGCTAAAAAGAGCAGCATCGGCATGCTTAGCACGTCGTTTGATAGACATCCACGTGCGCGTTCTGCCAAAAGCACCATTTGCATGCACATCTTGTGGTTTTGCAGAAAACTTCATCCGCGTCTACCAAAAGATGCATGTGCATGCTTAAAACGCGTTTTCGCACAAATCCGTGCGCGGGTGCTAAAAAGAGCAGCATCGGCATGCTTAGCACGTCGTTTGGTAGAAATCCACGTGCGCGTTCTGCCAAAAGCACCATTTGCATGCACATCTTGTGGTTTTGCAGAAAACTTCATCCGCGTCTACCAAAAGATGCATGTGCATGCTTAAAACGCGTTTTCGCACAAATGCGTGCGCGGGTGCTAAAAAGAGCAGCATCGGCATGCTTAGCACGTTGTTTGGTAGAAATCCACGTGCGCGTTCTGCAAAAAGCACCATTTGCATGCACATCTTGTGGTTTTGCAGAAAACTTCATCCGCGTCTACCAAAAGATGCATGTGCATGCTTAAAACGCGTTTTCGCACAAATGCGTGCGCGGGTGCTAAAAAGAGCAGCATCGGCATGCTTAGCACGTCGTTTGGTAGAAATCCACGTGCGCGTTCTGCAAAAAGCACCATTTGCATGCACATCTTGTGGTTTTGCAGAAAACTTCATCCGCGTCTACCAAAAGATGCATTTGCATGCTTAAAACGCGTTTTCGCACAAATGCGTGCGCGGGTGCTAAAAAGAGCAGCATCGGCATGCTTAGCACGTCGTTTGGTAGAAATCCACGTGCGCGTTCTGCCAAAAGCACCATTTGCATGCACATCTTGTGGTTTTGCAGAAAACTTCATCCGCGTCTACCAAAAGATGCCTGTGCATGCTTAAAACGCGTTTTCGCACAAATCCGTGCGCGGGTGCTAAAAAGAGCAGCATCGGCATGCTTAGCACGTCGTTTGGTAGAAATCCACGTGCGCGTTCTGCAAAAAGCACCATTTGCATGCACATCTTGTGGTTTTGCAGAAAACTTCATCCGCGTCTACCAAAAGATGTATGTGCATGCTTAAAACGCGTTTTCGCACAAATGCGTGCTCGGGTGCTAAAAAGAGCAGCATCGGCATGCTTAGCACGTCGTTTGGTAGAAATCCACGAGCGCGTTCTGCAAAAAGGACCATTTGCATGCACATCTTGTGGTTTTGCAGAAAACTTCATCCGCGTCTACCAAAAGATGCATGTGCATGCTTAAAACGCGTTTTCGCACAAATGCGTGCGCGGGTGCTAAAAAGAGCAGCATCGGCATGCTTAGCACGTCGTTTGGTAGAAATCCACGTGCGCGTTCTGCAAAAAGCACCATTTGCATGCACATCTTGTGGTTTTGCAGAAAACTTCATCCGCGTCTACCAAAGGATGCATGTGCATGCTTAAAACGAGTTTTCGCACAAATACGTGCGCGGGTGCTAAAAAGAGCAGCATCGGCATGATTAGCACGTCGTTTGGTAGAAATCTACGTACGCGTTCTGCCAAAAGCACCATTTGCATGCACATCTTGTGGTTTTGCAGAAAACATCCGCGTCTACCAAAAGATGCATGTGCATGCTTAAAACGCATTTTCGCACAAATCCGTGCGCGGGTGCTAAAAAGAGCAGCATCGGCATGCTTAGCACGTCGTTTGATAGACATCCACGTGCGCGTTCTGCCAAAAGCACCATTTGCATGCACATCTTGTGGTTTTGCAGAAAACTTCATCCGCGTCTACCAAAAGATGCATGTGCATGCTTAAAACGCGTTTTCGCACAAATCCGTGCGCGGGTGCTAAAAAGAGCAGCATCGGCATGCTTAGCACGTCGTTTGGTAGAAATCCACGTGCGCGTTCTGCCAAAAGCACCATTTGCATGCACATCTTGTGGTTTTGCAGAAAACTTCATCCGCGTCTACCAAAAGATGCATGTGCATGCTTAAAACGCGTTTTCGCACAAATGCGTGCGCGGGTGCTAAAAAGAGCAGCATCGGCATGCTTAGCACGTTGTTTGGTAGAAATCCACGTGCGCGTTCTGCAAAAAGCACCATTTGCATGCACATCTTGTGGTTTTGCAGAAAACTTCATCCGCGTCTACCAAAAGATGCATGTGCATGCTTAAAACGCGTTTTCGCACAAATGCGTGCGCGGGTGCTAAAAAGAGCAGCATCGGCATGCTTAGCACGTCGTTTGGTAGAAATCCACGTGCGCGTTCTGCAAAAAGCACCATTTGCATGCACATCTTGTGGTTTTGCAGAAAACTTCATCCGCGTCTACCAAAGGATGCATGTGCATGCTTAAAACGAGTTTTCGCACAAATGCGTGCGCGGGTGCTAAAAAGAGCAGCATCGGCATGATTAGCACGTCGTTTGGTAGAAATCTACGTGCGCGTTCTGCCAAAAGCACCATTTGCATGCACATCTTGTGGTTTTGCAGAAAACTTCATCCGCGTCTACCAAAAGATGCATGTGCATGCTTAAAACGCGTTTTCGCACAAATCCGTGCGCGGGTGCTAAAAAGAGCAGCATCGGCATGCTTAGCACGTCGTTTGGTAGAAATCCACGTGCGCGTTCTGCAAAAAGCACCATTTGCATGCACATCTTGTGGTTTTGCAGAAAACTTCATCCGCGTCTACCAAAAGATGCATGTGCATGCTTAAAACGCGTTTTCGCACAAATGCGTGCGCGGGTGCTAAAAAGAGCAGCATCGGCATGCTTAGCACGTCGTTTGGTAGAAATCCACGCGCGCGTTCTGCCAAAAGCACCATTTGCATGCACATCTTGTGGTTTTGCAGAAAACTTCATCCGCGTCTACCAAAAGATGCATGTGCATGCTTAAAACGCGTTTTCGCACAAATGCGTGCGCGGGTGCTAAAAAGAGCAGCATCGGCATGCTTAGCACGTCGTTTGGTAGAAATCCACGTGCGCGTTCTGCAAAAAGCACCATTTGCATGCACATCTTGTGGTTTTGCAGAAAACTTCATCCGCGTCTACCAAAAGATGCATGTGCATGCTTAAAACGCGTTTTCGCACAAATGCGTGCGCGGGTGCTAAAAAGAGCAGCATCGGCATGCTTAGCACGTCGTTTGGTAGAAATCCACGAGCGCGTTCTGCAAAAAGGACCATTTGCATGCACATCTTGTGGTTTTGCAGAAAACTTCATCCGCGTCTACCAAAAGATGCATGTGCATGCTTAAAACGCGTTTTCGCACAAATGCGTGCGCGGGTGCTAAAAAGAGCAGCATCGGCATGCTTAGCACGTCGTTTGGTAGAAATCCACGTGCGCGTTCTGCAAAAAGCACCATTTGCATGCACATCTTGTGGTTTTGCAGAAAACTTCATCCGCGTCTACCAAAGGATGCATGTGCATGCTTAAAACGAGTTTTCGCACAAATGCGTGCGCGGGTGCTAAAAAGAGCAGCATCGGCATGATTAGCACGTCGTTTGGTAGAAATCTACGTACGCGTTCTGCCAAAAGCACCATTTGCATGCACATCTTGTGGTTTTGCAGAAAACATCCGCGTCTACCAAAAGATGCATGTGCATGCTTAAAATGCATTTTCGCACAAATCCGTGCGCGGGTGCTAAAAAGAGCAGCATCGGCATGCTTAGCACGTCGTTTGATAGACATCCACGTGCGCGTTCTGCCAAAAGCACCATTTGCATGCACATCTTGTGGTTTTGCAGAAAACTTCATCCGCGTCTACCAAAAGATGCATGTGCATGCTTAAAACGCGTTTTCGCACAAATGCGTGCGCGGGTGCTAAAAAGAGCAGCATCGGCATGCTTAGCACGTTGTTTGGTAGAAATCCACGTGCGCGTTCTGCAAAAAGCACCATTTGCATGCACATCTTGTGGTTTTGCAGAAAACTTCATCCGCGTCTACCAAAAGATGCATGTGCATGCTTAAAACGCGTTTTCGCACAAATGCGTGCGCGGGTGCTAAAAAGAGCAGCATCGGCATGCTTAGCACGTCGTTTGGTAGAAATCCACGTGCGCGTTCTGCAAAAAGCACCATTTGCATGCACATCTTGTGGTTTTGCAGAAAACTTCATCCGCGTCTACCAAAAGATGCATGTGCATGCTTAAAACGCGTTTTCGCACAAATGCCTGCGCGGGTGCTAAAAAGAGCAGCATCGGCATGCTTAGCACGTCGTTTGGTAGAAATCCACGTGCGCGTTCTGCCAAAAGCACCATTTGCATGCACATCTTGTGGTTTTGCAGAAAACTTCATCCGCGTCTACCAAAAGATGCCTGTGCATGCTTAAAACGCGTTTTCGCACAAATCCGTGCGCGGGTGCTAAAAAGAGCAGCATCGGCATGCTTAGCACGTCGTTTGGTAGAAATCCACGTGCGCGTTCTGCAAAAAGCACCATTTGCATGCACATCTTGTGGTTTTGCAGAAAACTTCATCCGCGTCTACCAAAAGATGCATGTGCATGCTTAAAACGCGTTTTCGCACAAATGCGTGCGCGGGTGCTAAAAAGAGCAGCATCGGCATGCTTAGCACGTCGTTTGGTAGAAATCCACGTGCGCGTTCTGCCAAAAGCACCATTTGCATGAACATCTTGTGGTTTTGCAGAAAACTTCATCCGCGTCTACCAAAAGATGCATGTGCATGCTTAAAACGCGTTTTCGCACAAATCCGTGCGCGGGTGCTAAAAAGAGCAGCATCGGCAAGCTTAGCACATCGTTTGGTAGAAATCCACGTGCGCGTTCTGCAAAAAGCACCATTTGCATGCACATCTTGTGGTTTTGCAGAAAACTTCATCCGCGTCTACCAAAAGATGCATGTGCATGCTTAAAACGCGTTTTCGCACAAATGCGTGCGCGGGTGCTAAAAAGAGCAGCATCGGCATGCTTAGCACGTCGTTTGGTAGAAATCCACGTGCGCGTTCTGCAAAAAGCACCATTTGCATGCACACCTTGTGGTTTTGCAGAAAACTTCATCCGCGTCTACCAAAAGATGCATGTGCATGCTTAAAACGCGTTTTCGCACAAATGCGTGCGCGGGTGCTAAAAAGAGCAGCATCGGCATGCTTAGCACGTCGTTTGGTAGAAATCCACGTGCGCGTTCTGCCAAACCACCATTTGCATGCACATCTTGTGGTTTTGCAGAAAACTTCATCCGCGTCTACCAAAAGATGCCTGTGCATGCTTAAAACGCGTTTTCGCACAAATCCGTGCGCGGGTGCTAAAAAGAGCAGCATCGGCATGCTTAGCACGTCGTTTGGTAGAAATCCACGTGCGCGTTCTGCAAAAAGCACCATTTGCATGCACATCTTGTGGTTTTGCAGAAAACTTCATCCGCGTCTACCAAAAGATGCATGTGCATGCTTAAAACGCGTTTTCGCACAAATGCGTGCTCGGGTGCTAAAAAGAGCAGCATCGGCATGCTTAGCACGTCGTTTGGTAGAAATCCACGAGCGCGTTCTGCAAAAAGGACCATTTGCATGCACATCTTGTGGTTTTGCAGAAAACTTCATCCGCGTCTACCAAAAGATGCATGTGCATGCTTAAAACGCGTTTTCGCACAAATGCGTGCGCGGGTGCTAAAAAGAGCAGCATCGGCATGCTTAGCACGTCGTTTGGTAGAAATCCACGTGCGCGTTCTGCAAAAAGCACCATTTGCATGCACATCTTGTGGTTTTGCAGAAAACTTCATCCGCGTCTACCAAAGGATGCATGTGCATGCTTAAAACGAGTTTTCGCACAAATGCGTGCGCGGGTGCTAAAAAGAGCAGCATCGGCATGATTAGCACGTCGTTTGGTAGAAATCTACGTACGCGTTCTGCCAAAAGCACCATTTGCATGCACATCTTGTGGTTTTGCAGAAAACATCCGCGTGTACCAAAAGATGCATGTGCATGCTTAAAACGCATTTTCGCACAAATCCGTGCGCGGGTGCTAAAAAGAGCAGCATCGGCATGCTTAGCACGTCGTTTGATAGACATCCACGTGCGCGTTCTGCCAAAAGCACCATTTGCATGCACATCTTGTGGTTTTGCAGAAAACTTCATCCGCGTCTACCAAAAGATGCATGTGCATGCTTAAAACGCGTTTTCGCACAAATCCGTGCGCGGGTGCTAAAAAGAGCAGCATCGGCATGCTTAGCACGTCGTTTGGTAGAAATCCACGTGCGCGTTCTGCCAAAAGCACCATTTGCATGCACATCTTGTGGTTTTGCAGAAAACTTCATCCGCGTCTACCAAAAGATGCATGTGCATGCTTAAAACGCGTTTTCGCACAAATGCGTGCGCGGGTGCTAAAAAGAGCAGCATCGGCATGCTTAGCACGTTGTTTGGTAGAAATCCACGTGCGCGTTCTGCAAAAAGCACCATTTGCATGCACATCTTGTGGTTTTGCAGAAAACTTCATCCGCGTCTACCAAAAGATGCATGTGCATGCTTAAAACGCGTTTTCGCACAAATGCGTGCGCGGGTGCTAAAAAGAGCAGCATCGGCATGCTTAGCACGTCGTTTGGTAGAAATCCACGTGCGCGTTCTGCAAAAAGCACCATTTGCATGCACATCTTGTGGTTTTGCAGAAAACTTCATCCGCGTCTACCAAAGGATGCATGTGCATGCTTAAAACGAGTTTTCGCACAAATGCGTGCGCGGGTGCTAAAAAGAGCAGCATCGGCATGATTAGCACGTCGTTTGGTAGAAATCTACGTGCGCGTTCTGCCAAAAGCACCATTTGCATGCACATCTTGTGGTTTTGCAGAAAACTTCATCCGCGTCTACCAAAAGATGCATGTGCATGCTTAAAACGCGTTTTCGCACAAATCCGTGCGCGGGTGCTAAAAAGAGCAGCATCGGCATGCTTAGCACGTCGTTTGGTAGAAATCCACGTGCGCGTTCTGCAAAAAGCACCATTTGCATGCACATCTTGTGGTTTTGCAGAAAACTTCATCCGCGTCTACCAAAAGATGCACGTGCATGCTTAAAACGCGTTTTCGCACAAATGCGTGCGCGGGTGCTAAAAAGAGCAGCATCGGCATGCTTAGCACGTCGTTTGGTAGAAATCCACGTGCGCGTTCTGCCAAAAGCACCATTTGCATGCACATCTTGTGGTTTTGCAGAAAACTTCATCCGCGTCTACCAAAAGATGCATGTGCATACTTAAAACGCGTTTTCGCACAAATGCGTGCGCGGGTGCTAAAAAGAGCAGCATCGGCATGCTTAGCACGTCGTTTGGTAGAAATCCACGTGCGCGTTCTGCAAAAAGCACCATTTGCATGCACATCTTGTGGTTTTGCAGAAAACTTCATCCGCGTCTACCAAAAGATGCATGTGCATGCTTAAAACGCGTTTTCGCACAAATGCGTGCGCGGGTGCTAAAAAGAGCAGCATCGGCATGCTTAGCACGTCGTTTGGTAGAAATCCACGAGCGCGTTCTGCAAAAAGGACCATTTGCATGCACATCTTGTGGTTTTGCAGAAAACTTCATCCGCGTCTACCAAAAGATGCATATGCATGCTTAAAACGCGTTTTCGCACAAATGCGTGCGCGGGTGCTAAAAAGAGCAGCATCGGCATGCTTAGCACGTCGTTTGGTAGAAATCCACGTGCGCGTTCTGCAAAAAGCACCATTTGCATGCACATCTTGTGGTTTTGCAGAAAACTTCATCCGCGTCTACCAAAGGATGCATGTGCATGCTTAAAACGAGTTTTCGCACAAATGCGTGCGCGGGTGCTAAAAAGAGCAGCATCGGCATGATTAGCACGTCGTTTGGTAGAAATCTACGTACGCGTTCTGCCAAAAGCACCATTTGCATGCACATCTTGTGGTTTTGCAGAAAACATCCGCGTCTACCAAAAGATGAATGTGCATGCTTAAAACGCATTTTCGCACAAATCCGTGCGCGGGTGCTAAAAAGAGCAGCATCGGCATGCTTAGCACGTCGTTTGATAGACATCCACGTGCGCGTTCTGCCAAAAGCACCATTTGCATGCACATCTTGTGGTTTTGCAGAAAACTTCATCCGCGTCTACCAAAAGATGCATGTGCATGCTTAAAACGCGTTTTCGCACAAATGCGTGCGCGGGTGCTAAAAAGAGCAGCATCGGCATGCTTAGCACGTTGTTTGGTAGAAATCCACGTGCGCGTTCTGCAAAAAGCACCATTTGCATGCACATCTTGTGGTTTTGCAGAAAACTTCATCCGCGTCTACCAAAAGATGCATGTGCATGCTTAAAACGCGTTTTCGCACAAATGCGTGCGCGGGTGCTAAAAAGAGCAGCATCGGCATGCTTAGCACGTCGTTTGGTAGAAATCCACGTGCGCGTTCTGCAAAAAGCACCATTTGCATGCACATCTTGTGGTTTTGCAGAAAACTTCATCCGCGTCTACCAAAAGATGCATGTGCATGCTTAAAACGCGTTTTCGCACAAATGCCTGCGCGGGTGCTAAAAAGAGCAGCATCGGCATGCTTAGCACGTCGTTTGGTAGAAATCCACGTGCGCGTTCTGCCAAAAGCACCATTTGCATGCACATCTTGTGGTTTTGCAGAAAACTTCATCCGCGTCTACCAAAAGATGCCTGTGCATGCTTAAAACGCGTTTTCGCACAAATCCGTGCGCGGGTGCTAAAAAGAGCAGCATCGGCATGCTTAGCACGTCGTTTGGTAGAAATCCACGTGCGCGTTCTGCAAAAAGCACCATTTGCATGCACATCTTGTGGTTTTGCAGAAAACTTCATCCGCGTCTACCAAAAGATGCATGTGCATGCTTAAAACGCGTTTTCGCACAAATGCGTGCGCGGGTGCTAAAAAAAGCAGCATCGGCATGCTTAGCACGTCGTTTGGTAGAAATCCACGTGCGCGTTCTGCCAAAAGCACCATTTGCATGCACATCTTGTGGTTTTGCAGAAAACTTCATCCGCGTCTACCAAAAGATGCATGTGCATGCTTAAAACGCGTTTTCGCACAAATCCGTGCGCGGGTGCTAAAAAGAGCAGCATCGGCAAGCTTAGCACATCGTTTGGTAGAAATCCACGTGCGCGTTCTGCAAAAAGCACCATTTGCATGCACATCTTGTGGTTTTGCAGAAAACTTCATCCGCGTCTACCAAAAGATGCATGTGCATGCTTAAAACGCGTTTTCGCACAAATGCGTGCGCGGGTGCTAAAAAGAGCAGCATCGGCATGCTTAGCACGTCGTTTGGTAGAAATCCACGTGCGCGTTCTGCAAAAAGCACCATTTGCATGCACACCTTGTGGTTTTGCAGAAAACTTCATCCGCGTCTACCAAAAGATGCATGTGCATGCTTAAAACGCGTTTTCGCACAAATGCATGCGTGCGCGGGTGCTAAAAAGAGCAGCATCGGCATGCTTAGCACGTCGTTTGGTAGAAATCCACGTGCGCGTTCTGCCAAAAGCACCATTTGCATGCACATCTTGTGGTTTTGCAGAAAACTTCATCCGCGTCTACCAAAAGATGCCTGTGCATGCTTAAAACGCGTTTTCGCACAAATCCGTGCGCGGGTGCTAAAAAGAGCAGCATCGGCATGCTTAGCACGTCGTTTGGTAGAAATCCACGTGCGCGTTCTGCCAAAAGCACCATTTGCATGCACATCTTGTGGTTTTGCAGAAAACTTCATCCGCGTCTACCAAAAGATGCATGTGCATGCTTAAAACGCGTTTTCGCACAAATCCGTGCGCGGGTGCTAAAAAGAGCAGCATCGGCAAGCTTAGCACATCGTTTGGTAGAAATCCACGTGCGCGTTCTGCAAAAAGCACCATTTGCATGCACATCTTGTGGTTTTGCAGAAAACTTCATCCGCGTCTACCAAAAGATGCATGTGCATGCTTAAAACGCGTTTTCGCACAAATGCGAGCGCGGGTGCTAAAAAGAGCAGCATCGGCATGCTTAGCACGTCGTTTGGTAGAAATCCACGTGCGCGTTCTGCAAAAAGCACCATTTGCATGCACACCTTGTGGTTTTGCAGAAAACTTCATCCGCGTCTACCAAAAGATGCATGTGCATGCTTAAAACGCGTTTTCGCACAAATGCGTGCGCGGGTGCTAAAAAGAGCAGCATCGGCATGCTTAGCACGTCGTTTGGTAGAAATCCACGTGCGCGTTCTGCCAAAAGCACCATTTGCATGCACATCTTGTGGTTTTGCAGAAAACTTCATCCGCGTCTACCAAAAGATGCCTGTGCATGCTTAAAACGCGTTTTCGCACAAATCCGTGCGCGGGTGCTAAAAAGAGCAGCATCGGCATGCTTAGCACGTCGTTTGGTAGAAATCCACGTGCGCGTTCTGCAAAAAGCACCATTTGCATGCACATCTTGTGGTTTTGCAGAAAACTTCATCCGCGTCTACCAAAAGATGCATGTGCATGCTTAAAACGCGTTTTCGCACAAATGCGTGCGCGGGTGCTAAAAAGAGCAGCATCGGCATGCTTAGCACGTCGTTTGGTAGAAATCCACGAGCGCGTTCTGCAAAAAGCACCATTTGCATGCACATCTTGTGGTTTTGCAGAAAACTTCATCCGCGTCTACCAAAAGATGCATGTGCATGCTTAAAACGAGTTTTCGCACAAATGCGTGCGCGGGTGCTAAAAAGAGCAGCATCGGCATGATTAGCACGTCGTTTGGTAGAAATCTACGTACGCGTTCTGCCAAAAGCACCATTTGCATGCACATCTTGTGGTTTTGCAGAAAACATCCGCGTCTACCAAAAGATGAATGTGCATGCTTAAAACGCATTTTCGCACAAATCCGTGCGCGGGTGCTAAAAAGAGCAGCATCGGCATGCTTAGCACGTCGTTTGATAGACATCCACGTGCGCGTTCTGCCAAAAGCACCATTTGCATGCACATCTTGTGGTTTTGCAGAAAACTTCATCCGCGTCTACCAAAAGATGCATGTGCATGCTTAAAACGCGTTTTCGCACAAATGCGTGCGCGGGTGCTAAAAAGAGCAGCATCGGCATGCTTAGCACGTTGTTTGGTAGAAATCCACGTGCGCGTTCTGCAAAAAGCACCATTTGCATGCACATCTTGTGGTTTTGCAGAAAACTTCATCCGCGTCTACCAAAAGATGCATGTGCATGCTTAAAACGCGTTTTCGCACAAATGCGTGCGCGGGTGCTAAAAAGAGCAGCATCGGCATGCTTAGCACGTCGTTTGGTAGAAATCCACGTGCGCGTTCTGCAAAAAGCACCATTTGCATGCACATCTTGTGGTTTTGCAGAAAACTTCATCCGCGTCTACCAAAAGATGCATGTGCATGCTTAAAACGCGTTTTCGCACAAATGCCTGCGCGGGTGCTAAAAAGAGCAGCATCGGCATGCTTAGCACGTCGTTTGGTAGAAATCCACGTGCGCGTTCTGCCAAAAGCACCATTTGCATGCACATCTTGTGGTTTTGCAGAAAACTTCATCCGCGTCTACCAAAAGATGCCTGTGCATGCTTAAAACGCGTTTTCGCACAAATCCGTGCGCGGGTGCTAAAAAGAGCAGCATCGGCATGCTTAGCACGTCGTTTGGTAGAAATCCACGTGCGCGTTCTGCAAAAAGCACCATTTGCATGCACATCTTGTGGTTTTGCAGAAAACTTCATCCGCGTCTACCAAAAGATGCATGTGCATGCTTAAAACGCGTTTTCGCACAAATGCGTGCGCGGGTGCTAAAAAAAGCAGCATCGGCATGCTTAGCACGTCGTTTGGTAGAAATCCACGTGCGCGTTCTGCCAAAAGCACCATTTGCATGCACATCTTGTGGTTTTGCAGAAAACTTCATCCGCGTCTACCAAAAGATGCATGTGCATGCTTAAAACGCGTTTTCGCACAAATCCGTGCGCGGGTGCTAAAAAGAGCAGCATCGGCAAGCTTAGCACATCGTTTGGTAGAAATCCACGTGCGCGTTCTGCAAAAAGCACCATTTGCATGCACATCTTGTGGTTTTGCAGAAAACTTCATCCGCGTCTACCAAAAGATGCATGTGCATGCTTAAAACGCGTTTTCGCACAAATGCGTGCGCGGGTGCTAAAAAGAGCAGCATCGGCATGCTTAGCACGTCGTTTGGTAGAAATCCACGTGCGCGTTCTGCAAAAAGCACCATTTGCATGCACACCTTGTGGTTTTGCAGAAAACTTCATCCGCGTCTACCAAAAGATGCATGTGCATGCTTAAAACGCGTTTTCGCACAAATGCGTGCGCGGGTGCTAAAAAGAGCAGCATCGGCATGCTTAGCACGTCGTTTGGTAGAAATCCACGTGCGCGTTCTGCCAAAAGCACCATTTGCATGCACATCTTGTGGTTTTGCAGAAAACTTCATCCGCGTCTACCAAAAGATGCCTGTGCATGCTTAAAACGCGTTTTCGCACAAATCCGTGCGCGGGTGCTAAAAAGAGCAGCATCGGCATGCTTAGCACGTCGTTTGGTAGAAATCCACGTGCGCGTTCTGCCAAAAGCACCATTTGCATGCACATCTTGTGGTTTTGCAGAAAACTTCATCCGCGTCTACCAAAAGATGCATGTGCATGCTTAAAACGCGTTTTCGCACAAATCCGTGCGCGGGTGCTAAAAAGAGCAGCATCGGCAAGCTTAGCACATCGTTTGGTAGAAATCCACGTGCGCGTTCTGCAAAAAGCACCATTTGCATGCACATCTTGTGGTTTTGCAGAAAACTTCATCCGCGTCTACCAAAAGATGCATGTGCATGCTTAAAACGCGTTTTCGCACAAATGCGTGCGCGGGTGCTAAAAAGAGCAGCATCGGCATGCTTAGCACGTCGTTTGGTAGAAATTCACGTGCGCGTTCTGCAAAAAGCACCATTTGCATGCACACCTTGTGGTTTTGCAGAAAACTTCATCCGCGTCTACCAAAAGATGCATGTGCATGCTTAAAACGCGTTTTCGCACAAATGCGTGCGCGGGTGCTAAAAAGAGCAGCATCGGCATGCTTAGCACGTCGTTTGGTAGAAATCCACGTGCGCGTTCTGCCAAAAGCACCATTTGCATGCACATCTTGTGGTTTTGCAGAAAACTTCATCCGCGTCTACCAAAAGATGCCTGTGCATGCTTAAAACGCGTTTTCGCACAAATCCGTGCGCGGGTGCTAAAAAGAGCAGCATCGGCATGCTTAGCACGTCGTTTGGTAGAAATCCACGTGCGCGTTCTGCAAAAAGCACCATTTGCATGCACATCTTGTGGTTTTGCAGAAAACTTCATCCGCGTCTACCAAAAGATGCATGTGCATGCTTAAAACGCGTTTTCGCACAAATGCGTGCGCGGGTGCTAAAAGAGCAGCATCGGCATGCTTAGCACGTCGTTTGGTAGAAATCCACGAGCGCGTTCTGCAAAAAGCACCATTTGCATGCACATCTTGTGGTTTGCAGAAAACTTCATCCGCGTCTACCAAAAGATGCATGTGCATGCTTAAAACGCGTTTTCGCACAAATGCGTGCGCGGGTGCTAAAAAGAGCAGCATCGGCATGCTTAGCACGTCGTTTGGTAGAAATCCACGTGCGCGTTCTGCAAAAAGCACCATTTGCATGCACATCTTGTGGTTTTGCAGAAAACTTCATCCGCGTCTACCAAAGGATGCATGTGCATGCTTAAAACGAGTTTTCGCACAAATGCGTGCGCGGGTGCTAAAAAGAGCAGCATCGGCATGATTAGCACGTCGTTTGGTAGAAATCTACGTGCGCGTTCTGCCAAAAGCACCATTTGCATGCACATCTTGTGGTATTTGCAGAAAACTTCATCTGCGTCTACCAAAAGATGCATGTGCATGCTTAAAACGCATTTTCGCACAAATCCGTGCGCGGGTGCTAAAAAGAGCAGCATCGCATGCTTAGCACGTCGTTTGGTAGAAATCCACGTGCGCGTTCTGCAAAAAGCACCATTTGCATGCACATCTTGTGGTTTTGCAGAAAACTTCATCCGCGTCTACCAAAAGATGCATGTGCATGCTTAAAACGCGTTTTCGCACAAATGCGTGCGCGGGTGCTAAAAAGAGCAGCATCGGCATGCTTAGCACGTCGTTTGGTAGAAATCCACGTGCGCGTTCTGCCAAAAGCACCATTTGCATGCACATCTTGTGGTTTTGCAGAAAACTTCATCCGCGTCTACCAAAAGATGCACGTGCATGCTTAAAACGCGTTTTCGCACAAATGCGTGCGCGGGTGCTAAAAAGAGCAGCATCGGCATGCTTAGCACGTCGTTTGATAGACATCCACGTGCGCGTTCTGCCAAAAGCACCATTTGCATGCACATCTTGTGGTTTTGCAGAAAACTTCATCCGCGTCTACCAAAAGATGCATGTGCATGCTTAAAGCGCGTTTTCGCACAAATCCGTGCGCGGGTGCTAAAAGAGCAGCATCGGCATGCTTAGCACGTCGTTTGGTAGAAATCCACGTGCGCGTTCTGCAAAAGCACCATTTGCATGCACATCTTGTGGTTTTGCAGAAAACTTCATCCGCGTCTACCAAAAGATGCATGTGCATGCTTAAAACGCGTTTTCGCACAAATGCGTGCGCGGGTGCTAAAAAGAGCAGCATCGGCATGCTTAGCACGTTGTTTGGTAGAAATCCACGTGCGCGTTCTGCAAAAAGCACCATTTGCATGCACATATTGTGGTTTTGCAGAAAACTTCATCCGCGTCTACCAAAAGATGCATGTGCATGCTTAAAACGCGTTTTCGCACAAATGCGTGCGCGGGTGCTAAAAAGAGCAGCATCGGCATGCTTAGCACGTCGTTTGGTAGAAATCCACGTGCGCGTTCTGCAAAAAGCACCATTTGCATGCACATCTTGTGGTTTTGCAGAAAACTTCATCCGCGTCTACCAAAAGATGCATGTGCATGCTTAAACGCGTTTTCGCACAAATGCGTGCGCGGGTGCTAAAAAGAGCAGCATCGGCATGCTTAGCACGTCGTTTGGTAGAAATCCACGTGCGCGTTCTGCCAAAAGCACCATTTGCATGCACATCTTGTGGTTTGCAGAAAACTTCATCCGCGTCTACCAAAAGATGCCTGTGCATGCTTAAAACGCGTTTTCGCACAAATCCGTGCGCGGGTGCTAAAAAGAGCAGCATCGGCATGCTTAGCACGTCGTTTGGTAGAAATCCACGTGCGCGTTCTGCAAAAAGCACCATTTGCATGCACATCTTGTGGTTTTGCAGAAAACTTCATCCGCGTCTACCAAAAGATGCATGTGCATGCTTAAAACGCGTTTTCGCACAAATGCGTGCGCGGGTGCTAAAAAGAGCAGCATCGGCATGCTTAGCACGTCGTTTGGTAGAAATCCACGAGCGCGTTCTGCAAAAAGGACCATTTGCATGCACATCTTGTGGTTTTGCAGAAAACTTCATCCGCGTCTACCAAAAGATGCATGTGCATGCTTAAAACGCGTTTTCGCACACATGCGTGCGCGGGTGCTAAAAAGAGCAGCATCGGCATGCTTAGCACGTCGTTTGGTAGAAATCCACGTGCGGCGTTCTGCAAAAGCACCATTTGCATGCACATCTTGTGGTTTTGCAGAAAACTTCATCCGCGTCTACCAAAAGATGCATGTGCATGCTTAAAACGCGTTTTCGCACAAATGCGTGCGCGGGTGCTAAAAAGAGCAGCATCGGCATGCTTAGCACGTCGTTTGGTAGAAATCCATGTGCGCGTTCTGCCAAAAGCACCATTTGCATGCACATCTTGTGGTTTTGCAGAAAACTTCATCCGCGTCTACCAAAAGATGCATGTGCATGCTTAAAAACGCGTTTTCGCACAAATCCGTGCGCGGGTGCTAAAAAGAGCAGCATCGGCAAGCTTAGCACATCGTTTGGTAGAAATCCACGTGCGCGTTCTGCAAAAAGCACCATTTGCATGCACATCTTGTGGTTTTGCAGAAAACTTCATCCGCGTCTACCAAAAGATGCATGTGCATGCTTAAAACGCGTTTTCGCACAAATGCGTGCGCGGGTGCTAAAAAGAGCAGCATCGGCATGCTTAGCACGTCGTTTGTAGAAATCCACGTGCGCGTTCTGCAAAAAGCACCATTTGCATGCACATCTTGTGGTTTTGCAGAAAACTTCATCCGCGTCTACCAAAAGATGCATGTGCATGCTTAAAACGCGTTTTCGCACAAATGCGTGCGCGGGTGCTAAAAAGAGCAGCATCGGCATGCTTAGCACGTCGTTTGGTAGAAATCCACGTGCGCGTTCTGCCAAAAGCACATCTGTCTCGCGTGTGTATTTGCATGCACATCTTGTGGTTTTGCAGAAAACTTCATCCGCGTCTACCAAAAGATGCCTGTGCATGCTTAAAACGCGTTTTCGCACAAATCCGTGCGCGGGTGCTAAAAAGAGCAGCATCGGCATGCTTAGCACGTCGTTTGGTAGAAATCCACGTGCGCGTTCTGCAAAAAGCACCATATGCATGCACATCTTGTGGTTTTGCAGAAAACTTCATCCGCGTCTACCAAAAGATGCATGTGCATGCTTAAAACGCGTTTTCGCACAAATGCGTGCGCGGGTGCTAAAAAGAGCAGCATCGGCATGCTTAGCACGTCGTTTGGTAGAAATCCACGAGCGCGTTCTGCAAAAAGCACCATTTGCATGCACATCTTGTGGTTTTGCAGAAAACTTCATCCGCGTCTACCAAAAGATGCATGTGCATGCTTAAAACGCGTTTTCGCACAAATGCGTGCGCGGGTGCTAAAAAGAGCAGCATCGGCATGCTTAGCACGTCGTTTGGTAGAAATCCACGTGCGCGTTCTGCCAAAAGCACCATTTGCATGCACATCTTGTGGTTTTTCAGAAAACTTCATCCGCGTCTACCAAAAGATGCATGTGCATGCTTAAAACGCGTTTTCGCACAAATCCGTGCGCGGGTGCTAAAAAGAGCAGCATCGGCATGCTTAGCACGTCGTTTGGTAGAAATCCACGTGCGCGTTCTGCAAAAAGCACCATTTGCATGCACATCTTGTGGTTTTGCAGAAAACTTCATCCGCGTCTACCAAAAGATGCATGTGCATGCTTAAAACGCGTTTTCGCACAAATGCGTGCGCGGGTGCTAAAAAGAGCAGCATCGGCATGCTTAGCACGTCGTTTGGTAGAAATCCACGAGCGCGTTCTGCAAAAAGCACCATTTGCATGCACATCTTGTGGTTTTGCAGAAAACTTCATCCGCGTCTACCAAAAGATGCATGTGCATGCTTAAAACGCGTTTTCGCACAAATGCGTGCGCGGGTGCTAAAAAGAGCAGCATCGGCATGGTTTGCACGTCGTTTGGTAGAAATCCACGAGCGCGTTCTGCAAAAAGCACCATTTGCATGCACATCTTGTGGTTTTGCAGAAAACTTCATCCGCGTCTACCAAAAGATGCATGTGCATGCTTAAAACGCGTTTTCGCACAAATGCGTGCGCGGGTGCTAAAAAGAGCAGCATCGGCATGCTTAGCACGTCGTTTGGTAGAAATCCACGTGCGCGTTCTGCCAAAAGCACCATTTGCATGCACATCTTGTGGTTTTGCAGAAAACTTCATCCGCGTCTACCAAAAGATGCATGTGCATGCTTAAAACGCGTTTTCGCACAAATCCGTGCGCGGGTGCTAAAAAGAGCAGCATCGGCATGCTTAGCACGTCGTTTGGTAGAAATCCACGTGCGCGTTCTGCAAAAAGCACCATTTGCATGCACATCTTGTGGTTTTGCAGAAAACTTCATCCGCGTCTACCAAAAGATGCATGTGCATGCTTAAAACGCGTTTTCGCACAAATGCGTGCGCGGGTGCTAAAAAGAGCAGCATCGGCATGGTTTGCACGTCGTTTGGTAGAAATCCACGAGCGCGTTCTGCAAAAAG
>NW_027315348.1:27500-38024 GCF_023375885.2 Dermacentor andersoni | reverse complement strand
GTGTACAAAGGGCAGGGACGTAATCAACGCGAGCTTATGACTCGCGCTTACTGGGAATTCCTCGTTCAAGGGGAACAATTGCAAGCCCCTATCCCAATCACGAAAGAAGTTCCACGGGTTACCCAGTCTTTTCAGACAGGGATAAAGACACGCTGCTTCCTTCAGTGTAGCGCGCGTGCGGCCCCGGACATCTAAGGGCATCACAGACCTGTTATTGCTCTGTTTCGTGCGGCTAGGAGCCGCTTGTCCCTCTAAGAAGGTTGTAAGGTGCTGGGAACCCCGCACCTATTTAATAGGCTAGAGTCTCGTTCGTTATCGGAATTAACCAGACAAATCGCTCCACCAACTAAGAACGGCCATGCACCACCATCCACCGAATCAAGAAAGAGCTCTCAATCTGTCAATCCTCCCAGTGTCCGGGCCGGGTAAGTTTTCCCGTGTTGAGTCAAATTAAGCCGCAGGCTCCACTCCTGGTGGTGCCCTTCCGTCAATTCCTTTAAGTTTCAGCTTTGCAACCATACTTCCCCCGGAACCCAAACACTTTGGTTTCCCGGAAGCTGCCCGCCGAGTCATTTGAGTAACTCAGGCGGATCGCTGGTTGGCATCGTTTATGGTCAGAACTAGGGCGGTATCTGATCGCCTTCGAACCTCTGACTTTCGTTCTTGATCAAAGAAAACATTCTTGGCAAATGCTTTCGCAGTAGTTCGTCTTGCGACGGTCCAAGAATTTCACCTCTAGCGCCGCAATACGAATGCCCCCGTCTGTCCCTCTTAATCATTACCTCGTATTCCAAAAACCAACAGAACAGAAACGAGGTCTTGTTCTATTATTCCATGCAAGTTTATTCAGGCGACTCGCCTGCGTTGAGCACTCTAATTTTTTCAAAGTAAAAGCACCGGCCTTCTCGAGGCACACAATGAAGTGCACCAAGAAAGGACCGGCATGATGTTCAGTCCGAGCCGTCGCATCGGGTAGATGCACTACTCGTCTGGAACTGAGATCCAACTACGAGCTTTTTAACCGCAGCAGCTTTAGTATACGCTATTGGAGCTGGAATTACCGCGGCTGCTGGCACCAGACTTGCCCTCCAATTGATCCTCGTTAAAGGATTTAGAGTGTACTCATTTCAATTACGGGGCCTCAAAAGAGTCCCGTATTGTTATTTTTCGTCACTACCTCCCCGTGCCGGGAGTGGGTAATTTGCGCGCCTGCTGCCTTCCTTGGATGTGGTAGCCGTTTCTCAGGCTCCCTCTCCGGAATCGAACCCTGATTCTCCGTTACCCGTAACAACCATGGTAAGCAAGTAACCTACCATCGAAAGTTGATAAGGCAGACACTTGAAAGAAACGTCGCCGGCTCGTGGCCATGCGATCAGCAACAAAGTTATCCAGAGTCACCACACAATACGGGCCGAAACCCGATCGATCTTGGTCTAATAAAAGCACCCGTCGCCCAAAGGGCTTCAGGCTCACTGCATGTATTAGCTCTAGAATTGCCACAGTTATCCAAGTAGGAAGAAACGATCTAAGGAACCATAACTGATTTAATGAGCCATTCGCGGTTTCGCCTTATTTCGGCATGTACTTAGACATGCATGGCTTAATCTTTGAGACAAGCATATGATTACTGGCAGGATCAACCAGGTAATCGTTCAACTGCGCGTCCAGCCTTTCAAGCAGGCCGGACGCCGTTTTTGCGATGCCGAGGCCACCTTCAGGCGCCCCAACACGCTTCGTTCTCGCAAAGGGTAGCACTTTGCACAGTCCGAGACGACGGCGTTCGAGCTCGCAACGGCGCCCTCCCCGCAGGGCCGGGTATCGCCACGCGGCAAGAAGCACGCAACATTCTCGATAGACCGGTTGTGTCGACTCGATCGCGGCTTGCGGTTTCTCTCGAGCCCGCAGCACTGGTGGACCGACCGACACTTGCAACGTAGCCGAGACGGCAAAGCCGCTAGGCGACGGGTCACGCCCGCGCCTTCGGCGCTTTCGTATTTGATTCGTCCGAGGACGATGCGGAACACACTTCGATATCGTGGAAAAAGCGTCGTCCGACAACCAGCCCCTAACGCATCAAGCGGATGAGGCTGCAGACGTCAGCTGTGGGATCCACGGGAGCGATACCGGGGACACGCTTGACGGGCACGAAGCCCGCCGCATATCAAACACCCAGGTCGCTTTGGGGGCGACTGCTCTCTGGGACCCCCATATAATAGCAGCGATAAGTACCCCAGACCTCCATGGGGCCGTACTCGTGCCACTTTCGACGAGCGTTTGGCGAAAATCGTGCCGCCTCGTAACGCCGCGAGCAAGATTGAAAGCTTACGTCGGCAGCACAATGCCGAAGTCGTGAAAGCGCAGCGCGTCCACCGAATGCGCGAACGGCAATTTCTCGCCAATGGCCAGTACGGTTTCCTGCACAATTGCCTGTCTGTCGCCCTACGGGGCCCCCGGCCGATCGATTCGAGGCACGCTAGCACGGCCCCTTCGCCATTTCCGAGCACGAGTGCGAACAGTGCGGGCGGCGTGCTCGACGCCCCGGCTGACGTCGTTTCGGACTTTGTCTCTTCGCGTGCTCGCGGCAACGCCGCGGCCAACGACGACGTCTGCGCGGTTCTTTGCCGGTTCCCGGCGTGCTACAGTGCAGCCCTCTGCAGGGTGACACCGGCTCCGTCGTGGCCGTGCGGCGGCTTGTACGCAAAAGTTGCGTCAAAGGCGTCGCGCTCGCGCCGCCCCGGCACACGCGGTTTCGGACTTTGTCTCTTCCAGCGCTCGCGTAGTCGTGGGCACGATTGTCGACGTCGCAACGGTGCGCGGACACCGCCACGAGCACGCGCAAGACGAAAATCGCACTACGGTACAATGTCGGCCGGGGCCGTACGGCCCCTTACAGTAGCAGCGATAAGTGCCCAGACCTCCATGGGGCCGTACTCGTGCGACGCGGCGGCGTACTGCGCCGAGCCGAGCGCCAATATTTGGCTTTTGCAGGGCGGATTCGAGCTCTGGCGATCGCCGCGGTACCGCCGCTCACCGATTCAAGGCACGCTAGCGCGGCCCCTTCGCCATTTCCGAGCACGCGTGCGAACAGTGCGGGCGGCGTGCTCGACGCCCCGGCTGACGTCGTTTCGGACTTTGTCTCTTCGCGTGCTCGCGGCAACGCCGCGGCCAACGACGACGTCTGCGCGGTTCTTTGCCGGTTCCCGGCGTGCTACAGTGCAGCCCTCTGCAGGGTGACACCGGCTCCGTCGTGGCCGTGCGGCGGCTTGTACGCAAAAGTTGCGTCAAAGGCGTCGCGCTCGCGCCGCCCCGGCACACGCGGTTTCGGACTTTGTCTCTTCCAGCGCTCGCGTAGTCGTGGGCACGATTGTCGACGTCGCAACGGTGCGCGGACACCGCCACGAGCACGCGCAAGACGAAAATCGCACTACGGTACAATGTCGGCCGGGGCCGTACGGCCCCTTACAGTAGCAGCGATAAGTGCCCAGACCTCCATGGGGCCGTACTCGTGCGACGCGGCGGCGTACTGCGCCGAGCCGAGCGCCAATATTTGGCTTTTGCAGGGCGGATTCGAGCTCTGGCGATCGCCGCGGTACCGCCGCTCACCGATTCAAGGCACGCTAGCGCGGCCCCTTCGCCATTTCCGAGCACGCGTGCGAACAGTGCGGGCGGCGTGCTCGACGCCCCGGCTGACGTCGTTTCGGACTTTGTCTCTTCGCGTGCTCGCGGCAACGCCGCGGCCAACGACGACGTCTGCGCGGTTCTTTGCCGGTTCCCGGCGTGCTATAGTGCAGCCCTCTGCAGGGCGACACCGGCTCCGTCGTGTCCGTGCGGCGGCTTGTACGCAAAAGTTGCGTCAAAGGCGTCGCGCTCGCGCCGCCCCGGCACACGCGGTTTCGGACTTTGTCTCTTCCAGCGCTCGCAACCATGTCGGGGCCGACGCCGACGACTGCGTGGTGTTTCAACGATTGCCGGCGTGACACAATGCAGCTGCGTGCGGGATGCCAGCGATTCCGTCGTGTCCGTGCGGCGGCTTGTACGCAAAAGTTGTGTCAAAGGCGTCGCGCTCGCGCCGCCCCGGCACACGCGGTTTCGGACTTTGTCTCTTCCAGCGCTCGCGTAGTCGTGGGCACGATTGTCGACGTCGGAACGGTGCGCGGACACCGCCACGAGCACGCGCAAGACGAAAATCGCACTACGGTACAATGTCGGCCGGGGCCGTACGGCCCCTTACAGTAGCAGCGATAAGTGCCCAGACCTCCATGGGGCCGTACTCGTGCGACGCGGCGGCGTACTGCGCCGAGCCGAGCGCCAATATTTGGCTTTTGCAGGGCGGATTCGAGCTCTGGCTATCGCCGCGGTACCGCCGCTCACCGATTCAAGGCACGCTAGCGCGGCCCCTTCGCCATTTCCGAGCACGCGTGCGAACAGTGCGGGCGGCGTGCTCGACGCCCCGGCTGACGTCGTTTCGGACTTTGTCTCTTCGCGTGCTCGCGGCAACGCCGCGGCCAACGACGACGTCTGCGCGGTTCTTTGCCGGTTCCCGGCGTGCTATAGTGCAGCCCTCTGCAGGGCGACACCGGCTCCGTCGTGTCCGTGCGGCGGCTTGTACGCAAAAGTTGCGTCAAAGGCGTCGCGCTCGCGCCGCCCCGGCACACGCGGTTTCGGACTTTGTCTCTTCCAGCGCTCGCGTAGTCGTGGGCACGATTGTCGACGTCGGAACGGTGCGCGGACTACGCCACGAGCACGCGCAAGCCGAAAATCGCACTACGGTACAATGTCGGCCGGGGCCGTACGGCCCCTTACAGTAGCAGCGATAAGTGCCCAGACCTCCATGGGGCCGTACTCGTGCGACGCGGCGGCGTACTGCGCCGAGCCGAGCGCCAATATTTGGCTTTTGCAGGGCGGATTCGAGCTCTGGCGATCGCCGCGGTACCGCCGCTCACCGATTCAAGGCACGCTAGCGCGGCCCCTTCGCCATTTCCGAGCACGCGTGCGAACAGTGCGGGCGGCGTGCTCGACGCCCCGGCTGACGTCCTTTCGGACTTTGTCTCTTCGCGTGCTCGCGGCAACGCCGCGGCCAACGACGACGTCTGCGCGGTTCTTTGCCGGTTCCCGGCGTGCTATAGTGCAGCCCTCTGCAGGGTGACACCGGCTCCGTCGTGTCCGTGCGGCGGCTTGTACGCAAAAGTTGCGTCAAAGGCGTCGCGCTCGCGCCGCCCCGGCACACGCGGTTTCGGACTTTGTCTCTTCCAGCGCTCGCAACCATGTCGGGGCCGACGCCGACGACTGCGTGGTGTTTCAACGATTGCCGGCGTGACACAATGCAGCTGCGTGCGGGATGCCAGCGATTCCGTCGTGGCGGTGCGGCGGCTTGTACGCAAAAGTTGCGTCAAAGGCGTCGCGCTCGCACCGCCCCGGCACACGTGGTTTCGGACTTTGTCTCTTCGAGCGCTCGCAGCGATGTCGAGGCGATCGCTTACGTCTGCACGGTTTGCGGTGTGCTACAATGCAGCAGTCTGCCGCACTACACCTCTTGGTTGCCGAGGCCAGCACGGCAATTTACTGAAGCGAGCGCATTGCGCCCAGGCGGCAGCGGACTTTGTTGCTTCGGGAGTGCTCTTGCTGTAAAATTTGAACGGCTGCAGCTGCGCGAAGCAAGTGTACCTATTTTCACTCTCTCTCTGTCTGCCTTTGAGGCGACTGTAATTTCACTTTAAACGCAACTGGAGGCGGGAGCAACCTGATGAGAGTAGGTGGACTTCGGTACATGTAATTTAGAAATTGCTTTCAAGCTTTGAGGACATACACCTTCGCGCCATCTGCTTTCCCCGTCTCTTTGGCACTTTATAGTATGTGCTGCATGCTCTGCATTCCAAAGAAACACGCCTGTCTCTCTCCCTCTCTCACGTTCTTCTTCTTTTTGTAGCTGCTGTTGTAGAAGATGCTATGCTCTTTAATCGCTGTAACATAGAGTGCTTGCACAAGCCAACAACTTTTGCGTGTTTTTTTTTTTTTTCTCTTCCCAAGACGTTTCTGCCATTATTCACTAACTCTCGTTCTTAGTATGCAATGGAGCGTTAGCTCACGCCATCTACCTTTCTTTCTGTATTGCAAAGTCCGCAGGTTTTCCTAGTTCCGTACACAGATGGCGCCAATGCGTTTTGGCGCCAGGTTCGAACGACCTCGCTCTACTCGTGTTTGGCATTTGAATGTTTCAAAGGGGTTTGCGACAGGGGGTGGTTCTTGTGCAAGGCTGAGCTTTCCAGCTGCGTTTAAGCTATGCTAGCATGTGTGCGTATATATATATATATATATATATATATATATATATATATATATATATATATATATATATATATATATAAATACACAAACACACACACACACACATGCATATATACATACACACACACGGTAATGGTAAAGATGATGAGGTAGCACTTTTTTTTTTCTTTTTTTTACAATGCCTGTGTTTCAGATGGCGATCTTTCTCCCCTCTATGTTTCCGGTTGGAAGGAGTGTGCAGCGTTTTCTATATTTATTTTGTCATTCACTTCTATGTTGCTCGTCTTCGTACATGGGGCATGCTACCTAATTCTACCGGTCGATTCGACACGTTGCGATCCGTCCCGGCCTGTGCCGTATCAAAATTTTCAGTGGGCCTTGCGGTAAATAAAAAGAAATGAAGGAAATGCGCGTAGTATATTACAATTGCACACGGGCTTGAAACGAAGCCCTCAAGGAAGGTCACCTTGAGCGGTCGCATTCAGACGGAAGTAAGCATTCCCCTGGCGCGTTTTTTTTCCGCTCGCCTGTTCCGTTTTCTACGAGGTTGCCTTGGTTGGTTTCGCGTTACAAGCAAGCTTGCACTCGGGTCTCGTTTCTACGCGACAGCGTTTCGTTAACAGCGAAAGACTGAGGCGTTGCGAATTCATCCGTGAGATAGGGAGCGTTGAGTCTGTACACAGGCTGAATTTTATAATATTGCCCACGCTGTTGCTGAGGTTACCCATGTCGGCAGGGCGCCCACAAGGCAGTAGTACAATGAAGTGAAGTGAAGGACATCGCTTCTCGGCCTTTTGGCTAAGATCAAAGTGTAGTATCTGTTCTTATCAGCTTAATATCTGATACGGGTTCTATATGGACCCACGATATTAAACCTATTTTTGGAAGTTGGCGGAGTGCTTGAAGCCTGCTTCACCTCCGCCGCAGGTCGGCCCGGTATTGCACTACCTCCGGGATCGGCCCCGCTCACTTAGGTGAGACTTCATTCAATCAAAATGAAGAGCACAAGCTCAACGCGAGCACTGACTTGACACGCACCATTCCTATACTACACGCAACGATGCCGGTTCGCGGACCACGAGAGTAATTAAACTGCCACTCCATCTGTGTGTAGCGTCGCACTTGTTGCGTCGCAAATGGGACAGCCGCTCCAGCAAATTTCTAGTTATGGGCTTCGAGAAAAATTAATGAAAGCAAAAGAAAGAACCAGAATTCCTATTTGTCCGATGTCTCTGAATGATTGTCTCCTGTAAAGAGCCACTTGGGGGGATGGGGGGTAGGATTAGCCGTGGGGTTCGCAATCAATATGAATCCCACTCAAAGCCAACACTGGATTTTGGAGTTCACTATCGCTTGGATCCGTAAACCACCGCGCCCACGCAAGCTCGCCCTGCCGCCGAAATCCGCTGCCCAAGTGGAAGAAAGATTCCCTATGAAAGAAAAATAGAGTGCCCGATTTCTGGCAACTACTGTGCAGCCTTTGTGTACACATTTTCGCAGCAGTGGGACCGAGCGCCTCGAAAACAAACTTGTCGTATGCCCGAATGTGGCGAAATATATTCAAGGGTTAAAAGGTGCCTCATCTTTCTAACCTGTATGTTACGAAGACCTGTTGCTACCTTTTCATCATGAACATCATCATCATCATCATCCTGGCTACGCCCACTGCAGGGCAAAGGCATCTCCCATGATCCTCCAAGTACCCCGGTCAGGTGCCGATTGTCGCCATGTAGTCCCTAATCTAATCTGCCCTCCTACCTTTCTGCCACCCCCTGCTACGCTTCCCTCCTCTCGGAATTCAGTCTGTAACCCTTAATGGCCACCGGTTATCTTCCCCCCAGATTGCATGCCCTGCGCATGCCCATTTGTTTTTCCTGGTTTAAACTTTGGTGTCATTAACGAGCGTTTGTTCTCGCACACCCCAATCTGCTCTATTCCGATCCCCCCGTGACGCCACACCCATCATCCTTCTTTCCAGAGCCCGTTGCGTCGCCCTCAGTTACCCTTCGGTAATCCTCAAAGCTTTTTGTTGGGACACTCGTGGCATCTTTCTCGTTTAATGAAGTCAAATTTTTTTCAGTTTTGGGGGAAAACTCAATGAGCTAGGCGCGATTGTGTCCCTGGCGCCGCTCTCAACAAGATGGCGGCGCCCATGCTTTTTGCCTGCAGGTTCGGCCCTACGCAGAACACGCCTGCCGGGCAGTGTAGCCACGTTGAAGGGGCAAAGCGTAGTGCAGTGAAGCGCTTGCTCGGGCGAAAAACGCAAATATGAGCCAAACAGGAATTTCCATTATTGGAAATTCCAGTTCAGTTTGCGCATTGCGTTCGCCTAAGGTAAAGAACACAAATGCGAGTGCCACAGCAGTCAAGTCAAAGCTTAGGATTGCGTACCATTTTTTTTTTTTTTTTCGTGCCTTTTACTCCTGGCCTGCGTGGCCCTAGCGCGCATGCACACGAAAGTAATGAAATGGTGAAAACACGAAATAATGCGGTGCGGCTGTATCATATCTATTTTGTGCGCTTTGTTCTTTGTGGACTACAGCGGTGTGCGTCATGAGAAAGTTTCGGTGCCCTTCTTGGGTGACCAGTGAAGCTATATTTAAAACCACATTGATTTGTACGGTTATTGCTACAAACTGCGTGTGGGTGTTTTTCTTTTTCGCTGCCAACGATGGGTTATCGCAACCGCGATCGGTTCTGCTGCTACGCTAGACGCGTGCTTGCCAACGGTTGGCTCTATACGCGACCCGCGACGCGTGGTCGGCACATTCAAGCAGTCAATTGCAAACCGTTCCAAGAAAAAGGATGTACTCCACTTGCCACCTAGTTCGACGATTGTACTTTCTGACCCTCGAGGAAGCGCCGCCATCCCACGTTTTCTATAATACGATAAGATTCAGAGCGACCGCGACCACTTGTCTTTGTCAATATCTCGGAAACGCTTTCTTTTTCTTTTTTTTTTTAAATCCAGATACTCAGACGCGCCCGTGTTCACGCGCACTTGCTCTCTCCGATAAGCAGGGAAGCTCGGTTGGGGTGGTGTCGGGCCTTGCGCATGCGCTGCTGAGCTCGTCGCTTCGCCGGCCGGTCGATGCTGGCGCGGTACTGGTAATGAACTTCGACGTGCATGGTGAAACGTCACTTTGTATTGCCACTGTAGACTAGCAATGCAATGTGTTTGCGAGCGATTGGATAAATGAGAAAGCGTGCACTGTCTACAGTTTATGCCCCTCTAGAGTAGTGGAAATGTTGCTCCAAGTGTTAGGTTTGTAATTTGCGCCTACGAACATGAACTAAACAAAGAAAATGGTCTGCAGCCGCCTTCGCTTCATAAAATTCCCGTACGAAGAAATTTCCGTGCGCGAATGAGAGAGCAAAAGAGAGAAACCATGCTAAGAAGAATGGCTGCCTTTTACGTGATCTCGCGCATGAAACCAGACGATGGATTAATTTTAGCCGTTCATTTTGATTTGCCGAATGTAAACCGGAACACTTTCTCCACGCGGTCTTCAGATTTGAATGGCAATCAATCACATCCTTTCTTTTTTTTTTTTTTTTCTGTTTCTTTCTATCTGGAACCGAAAGAATTCAGAACGCCATTTCAATCTTAGATTCGATTAGATATCGTGACTGGTATGCTGAAATATCACGCCTTATCTGGTGTTAACCTTCTTGATCACGGCAATAAAAAATCGCCAGTTCCCGAACTTTAATCGCGCCGAAGATGAACCGATATGCTGGATTCTTATTGTCATGATTTTATAGAAAGCGCTGGTTCTATGGCTAGCTTTGAGGAAAAGAAAAACATCGTTCAGGAATGTATAACTCTAAACAACTAAAAAAAAAATCTGCCGGCAATTGGTACTACAACGAGAGTACTGAGAATACTGGAAAAGATGAAATCCAATCATGCTGAACTGAACTGAAATTATTTCATCAAGACATGCCCCGAAAAACGTGGCCACTTTCAATGATAATTTCAAATGTGATTTCTTTCTTTTTTTTTTTCTTTTTTACGACGGATAATAATTATCTTTCCAATGGCGGATGTGAAAATTTCAGAGCACGGCATTTTCGAAATCCCAAGGCCCCGGACGCATTCTCTCTTCTTTAAGTATTTTGGTGGTGCACACGGAGGAAAATTTCGCGCACGTAATTTATAAACTAGTAGTTGATTTTCTAGAAGAACACAAAGTGCTGACAAACGGCCAACCAGGACACAATTAAATTGGTATTACG
>NW_027315348.1:7500-20000 GCF_023375885.2 Dermacentor andersoni | reverse complement strand
GAGCGACAGAGCCATGATTAGGGCTAAGCCGCTGTGGAGTCTTTAACGGCTACACGGCCACGGGCAGGGCTTCACCCCCATCGACGTGCTTCGCTTCAGTCAGCAGTAGGTTCATAGAAGGGCCTCAAACACACACACACTTTCGCATCGGCAGATCGCCGCAGCATAACCGCTGTTGATCCAACAGCCTACTTGAGACGAAAGACAAGAGCCCGGCGCGCGTACTCGCGCAGCTCTCCAAAACCACTCGGCCAGTGCCAGGGACGGCTCCCTGCGCCGGCGCCACAACAAGTCTACTTGAGGCGGAAGACGAAGCCAGCAAGGGCCTGGCCGCAAGTGCGTTCGAATCCGGGACTACAGTCCCTCGTCTGTCCGTACTTCCTCTTTCGACGTGCGGCGCCTTCCCAAAGCGCACAAGTCCGCTAACCGCAGAACGCTTCCGACGTAGCAAAGCCGCGTTTCCTTCGGTACTTCGCAGCAACGCCGCCTTTCCCTCGGCGGCGGGCGAATAGCCTGCAGACGTCGTCGCATTAAACCGCGATCTCGACACCTCGCGCGTCACGAGCAGGAGCCGACCGGCAGCCTCCGGCCCTTTCGGACTCGGTGGCATTTGCCGCGGAGGACGGGAGAGCACTTTAGGCCACGGTTCCTTCCGTACTTGGCAGCCGCACCCTCATACCGACAGTTCCATGACCGACCGAGCGCCACACCGTTCCTTTAGTACTTGGGCGGCAACAAAGTCGGGTCGTTACTCCATACTCGCCGCAGGAAGCGACCGGCAGCCGCCAGACTTTTCAGACTCGGCAGCGTTTGCCGCGGAGGACGGGAGAGCGCTCGCACCACGGTTCCGTGTGTGTACTAAGCGGCAGCGGCATTAGCTCTCGACCGTCAGTTCCTTGACCGACCGCACGCTTCGCCGTTCCCCTCGTACTGGGCAAAGCAGCAGGTCGGGTCGTCTTACTCCCATTCCGCGCAAGAGCGCCAAAGCGGACAGAAAGCCCACCCAGTGTGCGTTACGCCGTTTCTACCCGCGGGCGCGGCCAAGCCAACCGTCCAAGGTTGCAGCCGGCGTCCACTGGGCGCAACAAATTTGGCACGGGGCGCCCCTCAAAATTCAGGCAGTCCCCGGCATGTTCGGGTATAGCCGTCCCCGCGTCCAAGCGGGGCCAGCGGCGGAAAGCGTCGGGCGCAGCGAGCTGCTTCACCCACACGGGGTAGAAACAATGGCGCTCGCCACCCTTCACAATCCGGTAATGATCCTTCCGCAGGTTCACCTACGGAAACCTTGTTACGACTTTTACTTCCTCTAAATGATCAAGTTTGGTCATCTTTCCAACAGACCGGCGCAACCGAAAGGCCGCGCCGGACATCGGTCCGAAGACCTCACTAAATCATTCAATCGGTAGTAGCGACGGGCGGTGTGTACAAAGGGCAGGGACGTAATCAACGCGAGCTTATGACTCGCGCTTACTGGGAATTCCTCGTTCAAGGGGAACAATTGCAAGCCCCTATCCCAATCACGAAAGAAGTTCCACGGGTTACCCAGTCTTTTCAGACAGGGATAAAGACACGCTGCTTCCTTCAGTGTAGCGCGCGTGCGGCCCCGGACATCTAAGGGCATCACAGACCTGTTATTGCTCTGTTTCGTGCGGCTAGGAGCCGCTTGTCCCTCTAAGAAGGTTGTAAGGTGCTGGGAACCCCGCACCTATTTAATAGGCTAGAGTCTCGTTCGTTATCGGAATTAACCAGACAAATCGCTCCACCAACTAAGAACGGCCATGCACCACCATCCACCGAATCAAGAAAGAGCTCTCAATCTGTCAATCCTCCCAGTGTCCGGGCCGGGTAAGTTTTCCCGTGTTGAGTCAAATTAAGCCGCAGGCTCCACTCCTGGTGGTGCCCTTCCGTCAATTCCTTTAAGTTTCAGCTTTGCAACCATACTTCCCCCGGAACCCAAACACTTTGGTTTCCCGGAAGCTGCCCGCCGAGTCATTTGAGTAACTCAGGCGGATCGCTGGTTGGCATCGTTTATGGTCAGAACTAGGGCGGTATCTGATCGCCTTCGAACCTCTGACTTTCGTTCTTGATCAAAGAAAACATTCTTGGCAAATGCTTTCGCAGTAGTTCGTCTTGCGACGGTCCAAGAATTTCACCTCTAGCGCCGCAATACGAATGCCCCCGTCTGTCCCTCTTAATCATTACCTCGTATTCCAAAAACCAACAGAACAGAAACGAGGTCTTGTTCTATTATTCCATGCAAGTTTATTCAGGCGACTCGCCTGCGTTGAGCACTCTAATTTTTTCAAAGTAAAAGCACCGGCCTTCTCGAGGCACACAATGAAGTGCACCAAGAAAGGACCGGCATGATGTTCAGTCCGAGCCGTCGCATCGGGTAGATGCACTACTCGTCTGGAACTGAGATCCAACTACGAGCTTTTTAACCGCAGCAGCTTTAGTATACGCTATTGGAGCTGGAATTACCGCGGCTGCTGGCACCAGACTTGCCCTCCAATTGATCCTCGTTAAAGGATTTAGAGTGTACTCATTTCAATTACGGGGCCTCAAAAGAGTCCCGTATTGTTATTTTTCGTCACTACCTCCCCGTGCCGGGAGTGGGTAATTTGCGCGCCTGCTGCCTTCCTTGGATGTGGTAGCCGTTTCTCAGGCTCCCTCTCCGGAATCGAACCCTGATTCTCCGTTACCCGTAACAACCATGGTAAGCAAGTAACCTACCATCGAAAGTTGATAAGGCAGACACTTGAAAGAAACGTCGCCGGCTCGTGGCCATGCGATCAGCACAAAGTTATCCAGAGTCACCACACAATACGGGCCGAAACCCGATCGATCTTGGTCTAATAAAAGCACCCGTCGCCCAAAGGGCTTCAGGCTCACTGCATGTATTAGCTCTAGAATTGCCACAGTTATCCAAGTAGGAAGAAACGATCTAAGGAACCATAACTGATTTAATGAGCCATTCGCGGTTTCGCCTTATTTCGGCATGTACTTAGACATGCATGGCTTAATCTTTGAGACAAGCATATGATTACTGGCAGGATCAACCAGGTAATCGTTCAACTGCGCGTCCAGCCTTTCAAGCAGGCCGGACGCCGTTTTTGCGATGCCGAGGCCACCTTCAGGCGCCCCAACACGCTTCGTTCTCGCAAAGGGTAGCACTTTGCACAGTCCGAGACGACGGCGTTCGAGCTCGCAACGGCGCCCTCCCCGCAGGGCCGGGTATCGCCACGCGGCAAGAAGCACGCAACATTCTCGATAGACCGGTTGTGTCGACTCGATCGCGGCTTGCGGTTTCTCTCGAGCCCGCAGCACTGGTGGACCGACCGACACTTGCAACGTAGCCGAGACGGCAAAGCCGCTAGGCGACGGGTCACGCCCGCGCCTTCGGCGCTTTCGTATTTGATTCGTCCGAGGACGATGCGGAACACACTTCGATATCGTGGAAAAAGCGTCGTCCGACAACCAGCCCCTAACGCATCAAGCGGATGAGGCTGCAGACGTCAGCTGTGGGATCCACGGGAGCGATACCGGGGACACGCTTGACGGGCACGAAGCCCGCCGCATATCAAACACCCAGGTCGCTTTGGGGGCGACTGCTCTCTGGGACCCCCATATAATAGCAGCGATAAGTACCCAGACCTCCATGGGGCCGTACTCGTGCCACTTTCGACGAGCGTTTGGCGAAAATCGTGCCGCCTCGTAACGCCGCGAGCAAGATTGAAAGCTTACGTCGGCAGCACAATGCCGAAGTCGTGAAAGCGCAGCGCGTCCACCGAATGCGCGAACGGCAATTTCTCGCCAATGGCCAGTACGGTTTCCTGCACAATTGCCTGTCTGTCGCCCTACGGGGCCCCCGGCCGATCGATTCGAGGCACGCTAGCACGGCCCCTTCGCCATTTCCGAGCACGAGTGCGAACAGTGCGGGCGGCGTGCTCGACGCCCCGGCTGACGTCGTTTCGGACTTTGTCTCTTCGCGTGCTCGCGGCAACGCCGCGGCCAACGACGACGTCTGCGCGGTTCTTTGCCGGTTCCCGGCGTGCTACAGTGCAGCCCTCTGCAGGGTGACACCGGCTCCGTCGTGGCCGTGCGGCGGCTTGTACGCAAAAGTTGCGTCAAAGGCGTCGCGCTCGCGCCGCCCCGGCACACGCGGTTTCGGACTTTGTCTCTTCCAGCGCTCGCGTAGTCGTGGGCACGATTGTCGACGTCGCAACGGTGCGCGGACACCGCCACGAGCACGCGCAAGACGAAAATCGCACTACGGTACAATGTCGGCCGGGGCCGTACGGCCCCTTACAGTAGCAGCGATAAGTGCCCAGACCTCCATGGGGCCGTACTCGTGCGACGCGGCGGCGTACTGCGCCGAGCCGAGCGCCAATATTTGGCTTTTGCAGGGCGGATTCGAGCTCTGGCGATCGCCGCGGTACCGCCGCTCACCGATTCAAGGCACGCTAGCGCGGCCCCTTCGCCATTTCCGAGCACGCGTGCGAACAGTGCGGGCGGCGTGCTCGACGCCCCGGCTGACGTCGTTTCGGACTTTGTCTCTTCGCGTGCTCGCGGCAACGCCGCGGCCAACGACGACGTCTGCGCGGTTCTTTGCCGGTTCCCGGCGTGCTACAGTGCAGCCCTCTGCAGGGTGACACCGGCTCCGTCGTGGCCGTGCGGCGGCTTGTACGCAAAAGTTGCGTCAAAGGCGTCGCGCTCGCGCCGCCCCGGCACACGCGGTTTCGGACTTTGTCTCTTCCAGCGCTCGCGTAGTCGTGGGCACGATTGTCGACGTCGCAACGGTGCGCGGACACCGCCACGAGCACGCGCAAGACGAAAATCGCACTACGGTACAATGTCGGCCGGGGCCGTACGGCCCCTTACAGTAGCAGCGATAAGTGCCCAGACCTCCATGGGGCCGTACTCGTGCGACGCGGCGGCGTACTGCGCCGAGCCGAGCGCCAATATTTGGCTTTTGCAGGGCGGATTCGAGCTCTGGCGATCGCCGCGGTACCGCCGCTCACCGATTCAAGGCACGCTAGCGCGGCCCCTTCGCCATTTCCGAGCACGCGTGCGAACAGTGCGGGCGGCGTGCTCGACGCCCCGGCTGACGTCGTTTCGGACTTTGTCTCTTCGCGTGCTCGCGGCAACGCCGCGGCCAACGACGACGTCTGCGCGGTTCTTTGCCGGTTCCCGGCGTGCTATAGTGCAGCCCTCTGCAGGGCGACACCGGCTCCGTCGTGTCCGTGCGGCGGCTTGTACGCAAAAGTTGCGTCAAAGGCGTCGCGCTCGCGCCGCCCCGGCACACGCGGTTTCGGACTTTGTCTCTTCCAGCGCTCGCAACCATGTCGGGGCCGACGCCGACGACTGCGTGGTGTTTCAACGATTGCCGGCGTGACACAATGCAGCTGCGTGCGGGATGCCAGCGATTCCGTCGTGTCCGTGCGGCGGCTTGTACGCAAAAGTTGTGTCAAAGGCGTCGCGCTCGCGCCGCCCCGGCACACGCGGTTTCGGACTTTGTCTCTTCCAGCGCTCGCGTAGTCGTGGGCACGATTGTCGACGTCGGAACGGTGCGCGGACACCGCCACGAGCACGCGCAAGACGAAAATCGCACTACGGTACAATGTCGGCCGGGGCCGTACGGCCCCTTACAGTAGCAGCGATAAGTGCCCAGACCTCCATGGGGCCGTACTCGTGCGACGCGGCGGCGTACTGCGCCGAGCCGAGCGCCAATATTTGGCTTTTGCAGGGCGGATTCGAGCTCTGGCTATCGCCGCGGTACCGCCGCTCACCGATTCAAGGCACGCTAGCGCGGCCCCTTCGCCATTTCCGAGCACGCGTGCGAACAGTGCGGGCGGCGTGCTCGACGCCCCGGCTGACGTCGTTTCGGACTTTGTCTCTTCGCGTGCTCGCGGCAACGCCGCGGCCAACGACGACGTCTGCGCGGTTCTTTGCCGGTTCCCGGCGTGCTATAGTGCAGCCCTCTGCAGGGCGACACCGGCTCCGTCGTGTCCGTGCGGCGGCTTGTACGCAAAAGTTGCGTCAAAGGCGTCGCGCTCGCGCCGCCCCGGCACACGCGGTTTCGGACTTTGTCTCTTCCAGCGCTCGCGTAGTCGTGGGCACGATTGTCGACGTCGGAACGGTGCGCGGACTACGCCACGAGCACGCGCAAGCCGAAAATCGCACTACGGTACAATGTCGGCCGGGGCCGTACGGCCCCTTACAGTAGCAGCGATAAGTGCCCAGACCTCCATGGGGCCGTACTCGTGCGACGCTGGCGGCGTACTGCGCCGAGCCGAGCGCCAATATTTGGCTTTTGCAGGGCGGATTCGAGCTCTGGCGATCGCCGCGGTACCGCCGCTCACCGATTCAAGGCACGCTAGCGCGGCCCCTTCGCCATTTCCGAGCACGCGTGCGAACAGTGCGGGCGGCGTGCTCGACGCCCCGGCTGACGTCCTTTCGGACTTTGTCTCTTCGCGTGCTCGCGGCAACGCCGCGGCCAACGACGACGTCTGCGCGGTTCTTTGCCGGTTCCCGGCGTGCTATAGTGCAGCCCTCTGCAGGGTGACACCGGCTCCGTCGTGTCCGTGCGGCGGCTTGTACGCAAAAGTTGCGTCAAAGGCGTCGCGCTCGCGCCGCCCCGGCACACGCGGTTTCGGACTTTGTCTCTTCCAGCGCTCGCAACCATGTCGGGGCCGACGCCGACGACTGCGTGGTGTTTCAACGATTGCCGGCGTGACACAATGCAGCTGCGTGCGGGATGCCAGCGATTCCGTCGTGGCGGTGCGGCGGCTTGTACGCAAAAGTTGCGTCAAAGGCGTCGCGCTCGCACCGCCCCGGCACACGTGGTTTCGGACTTTGTCTCTTCGAGCGCTCGCAGCGATGTCGAGGCGATCGCTTACGTCTGCACGGTTTGCGGTGTGCTACAATGCAGCAGTCTGCCGCACTACACCTCTTGGTTGCCGAGGCCAGCACGGCAATTTACTGAAGCGAGCGCATTGCGCCCAGGCGGCAGCGGACTTTGTTGCTTCGGGAGTGCTCTTGCTGTAAAATTTGAACGGCTGCAGCTGCGCGAAGCAAGTGTACCTATTTTCACTCTCTCTCTGTCTGCCTTTGAGGCGACTGTAATTTCACTTTAAACGCAACTGGAGGCGGGAGCAACCTGATGAGAGTAGGTGGACTTCGGTACATGTAATTTAGAAATTGCTTTCAAGCTTTGAGGACATACACCTTCGCGCCATCTGCTTTCCCCGTCTCTTTGGCACTTTATAGTATGTGCTGCATGCTCTGCATTCCAAAGAAACACGCCTGTCTCTCTCCCTCTCTCACGTTCTTCTTCTTTTTGTAGCTGCTGTTGTAGAAGATGCTATGCTCTTTAATCGCTGTAACATAGAGTGCTTGCACAAGCCAACAACTTTTGCGTGTTTTTTTTTTTTTTCTCTTCCCAAGACGTTTCTGCCATTATTCACTAACTCTCGTTCTTAGTATGCAATGGAGCGTTAGCTCACGCCATCTACCTTTCTTTCTGTATTGCAAAGTCCGCAGGTTTTCCTAGTTCCGTACACAGATGGCGCCAATGCGTTTTGGCGCCAGGTTCGAACGACCTCGCTCTACTCGTGTTTGGCATTTGAATGTTTCAAAGGGGTTTGCGACAGGGGGTGGTTCTTGTGCAAGGCTGAGCTTTCCAGCTGCGTTTAAGCTATGCTAGCATGTGTGCGTATATATATATATATATATATATATATATATATATATATATATATATATATATATATATATATAAATACACAAACACACACACACACACATGCATATATACATACACACACACGGTAATGGTAAAGATGATGAGGTAGCACTTTTTTTTTTCTTTTTTTTACAATGCCTGTGTTTCAGATGGCGATCTTTCTCCCCTCTATGTTTCCGGTTGGAAGGAGTGTGCAGCGTTTTCTATATTTATTTTGTCATTCACTTCTATGTTGCTCGTCTTCGTACATGGGGCATGCTACCTAATTCTACCGGTCGATTCGACACGTTGCGATCCGTCCCGGCCTGTGCCGTATCAAAATTTTCAGTGGGCCTTGCGGTAAATAAAAAGAAATGAAGGAAATGCGCGTAGTATATTACAATTGCACACGGGCTTGAAACGAAGCCCTCAAGGAAGGTCACCTTGAGCGGTCGCATTCAGACGGAAGTAAGCATTCCCCTGGCGCGTTTTTTTTCCGCTCGCCTGTTCCGTTTTCTACGAGGTTGCCTTGGTTGGTTTCGCGTTACAAGCAAGCTTGCACTCGGGTCTCGTTTCTACGCGACAGGCGTTTCGTTAACAGCGAAAGACTGAGGCGTTGCGAATTCATCCGTGAGATAGGGAGCGTTGAGTCTGTACACAGGCTGAATTTTATAATATTGCCCACGCTGTTGCTGAGGTTACCCATGTCGGCAGGGCGCCCACAAGGCAGTAGTACAATGAAGTGAAGTGAAGGACATCGCTTCTCGGCCTTTTGGCTAAGATCAAAGTGTAGTATCTGTTCTTATCAGCTTAATATCTGATACGGGTTCTATATGGACCCACGATATTAAACCTATTTTTGGAAGTTGGCGGAGTGCTTGAAGCCTGCTTCACCTCCGCCGCAGGTCGGCCCGGTATTGCACTACCTCCGGGATCGGCCCCGCTCACTTAGGTGAGACTTCATTCAATCAAAATGAAGAGCACAAGCTCAACGCGAGCACTGACTTGACACGCACCATTCCTATACTACACGCAACGATGCCGGTTCGCGGACCACGAGAGTAATTAAACTGCCACTCCATCTGTGTGTAGCGTCGCACTTGTTGCGTCGCAAATGGGACAGCCGCTCCAGCAAATTTCTAGTTATGGGCTTCGAGAAAAATTAATGAAAGCAAAAGAAAGAACCAGAATTCCTATTTGTCCGATGTCTCTGAATGATTGTCTCCTGTAAAGAGCCACTTGGGGGGATGGGGGGTAGGATTAGCCGTGGGGTTCGCAATCAATATGAATCCCACTCAAAGCCAACACTGGATTTTGGAGTTCACTATCGCTTGGATCCGTAAACCACCGCGCCCACGCAAGCTCGCCCTGCCGCCGAAATCCGCTGCCCAAGTGGAAGAAAGATTCCCTATGAAAGAAAAATAGAGTGCCCGATTTCTGGCAACTACTGTGCAGCCTTTGTGTACACATTTTCGCAGCAGTGGGACCGAGCGCCTCGAAAACAAACTTGTCGTATGCCCGAATGTGGCGAAATATATTCAAGGGTTAAAAGGTGCCTCATCTTTCTAACCTGTATGTTACGAAGACCTGTTGCTACCTTTTCATCATGAACATCATCATCATCATCATCCTGGCTACGCCCACTGCAGGGCAAAGGCATCTCCCATGATCCTCCAAGTACCCCGGTCAGGTGCCGATTGTCGCCATGTAGTCCCTAATCTAATCTGCCCTCCTACCTTTCTGCCACCCCCTGCTACGCTTCCCTCCTCTCGGAATTCAGTCTGTAACCCTTAATGGCCACCGGTTATCTTCCCCCCAGATTGCATGCCCTGCGCATGCCCATTTGTTTTTCCTGGTTTAAACTTTGGTGTCATTAACGAGCGTTTGTTCTCGCACACCCCAATCTGCTCTATTCCGATCCCCCCGTGACGCCACACCCATCATCCTTCTTTCCAGAGCCCGTTGCGTCGCCCTCAGTTACCCTTCGGTAATCCTCAAAGCTTTTTGTTGGGACACTCGTGGCATCTTTCTCGTTTAATGA
Source organism: Dermacentor andersoni (assembly GCF_023375885.2). Lineage (NCBI taxonomy): Eukaryota > Metazoa > Arthropoda > Arachnida > Ixodida > Ixodidae > Dermacentor > Dermacentor andersoni. Next base: position 10,236 of record NW_027315348.1, on the reverse strand, counting down.
AGTCAAATTTTTTTCAGTTTTGGGGGAAAACTCAATGAGCTAGGCGCGATTGTGTCCCTGGCGCCGCTCTCAACAAGATGGCGGCGCCCATGCTTTTTGCCTGCAGGTTCGGCCCTACGCAGAACACGCCTGCCGGGCAGTGTAGCCACGTTGAAGGGGCAAAGCGTAGTGCAGTGAAGCGCTTGCTCGGGCGAAAAACGCAAATATGAGCCAAACAGGAATTTCCATTATTGGAAATTCCAGTTCAGTTTGCGCATTGCGTTCGCCTAAGGTAAAGAACACAAATGCGAGTGCCACAGCAGTCAAGTCAAAGCTTAGGATTGCGTACCATTTTTTTTTTTTTTTTCGTGCCTTTTACTCCTGGCCTGCGTGGCCCTAGCGCGCATGCACACGAAAGTAATGAAATGGTGAAAACACGAAATAATGCGGTGCGGCTGTATCATATCTATTTTGTGCGCTTTGTTCTTTGTGGACTACAGCGGTGTGCGTCATGAGAAAGTTTCGGTGCCCTTCTTGGGTGACCAGTGAAGCTATATTTAAAACCACATTGATTTGTACGGTTATTGCTACAAACTGCGTGTGGGTGTTTTTCTTTTTCGCTGCCAACGATGGGTTATCGCAACCGCGATCGGTTCTGCTGCTACGCTAGACGCGTGCTTGCCAACGGTTGGCTCTATACGCGACCCGCGACGCGTGGTCGGCACATTCAAGCAGTCAATTGCAAACCGTTCCAAGAAAAAGGATGTACTCCACTTGCCACCTAGTTCGACGATTGTACTTTCTGACCCTCGAGGAAGCGCCGCCATCCCACGTTTTCTATAATACGATAAGATTCAGAGCGACCGCGACCACTTGTCTTTGTCAATATCTCGGAAACGCTTTCTTTTTCTTTTTTTTTTTAAATCCAGATACTCAGACGCGCCCGTGTTCACGCGCACTTGCTCTCTCCGATAAGCAGGGAAGCTCGGTTGGGGTGGTGTCGGGCCTTGCGCATGCGCTGCTGAGCTCGTCGCTTCGCCGGCCGGTCGATGCTGGCGCGGTACTGGTAATGAACTTCGACGTGCATGGTGAAACGTCACTTTGTATTGCCACTGTAGACTAGCAATGCAATGTGTTTGCGAGCGATTGGATAAATGAGAAAGCGTGCACTGTCTACAGTTTATGCCCCTCTAGAGTAGTGGAAATGTTGCTCCAAGTGTTAGGTTTGTAATTTGCGCCTACGAACATGAACTAAACAAAGAAAATGGTCTGCAGCCGCCTTCGCTTCATAAAATTCCCGTACGAAGAAATTTCCGTGCGCGAATGAGAGAGCAAAAGAGAGAAACCATGCTAAGAAGAATGGCTGCCTTTTACGTGATCTCGCGCATGAAACCAGACGATGGATTAATTTTAGCCGTTCATTTTGATTTGCCGAATGTAAACCGGAACACTTTCTCCACGCGGTCTTCAGATTTGAATGGCAATCAATCACATCCTTTCTTTTTTTTTTTTTTTTTCTGTTTCTTTCTATCTGGAACCGAAAGAATTCAGAACGCCATTTCAATCTTAGATTCGATTAGATATCGTGACTGGTATGCTGAAATATCACGCCTTATCTGGTGTTAACCTTCTTGATCACGGCAATAAAAAATCGCCAGTTCCCGAACTTTAATCGCGCCGAAGATGAACCGATATGCTGGATTCTTATTGTCATGATTTTATAGAAAGCGCTGGTTCTATGGCTAGCTTTGAGGAAAAGAAAAACATCGTTCAGGAATGTATAACTCTAAACAACTAAAAAAAAAATCTGCCGGCAATTGGTACTACAACGAGAGTACTGAGAATACTGGAAAAGATGAAATCCAATCATGCTGAACTGAACTGAAATTATTTCATCAAGACATGCCCCGAAAAACGTGGCCACTTTCAATGATAATTTCAAATGTGATTTCTTTCTTTTTTTTTTTCTTTTTTACGACGGATAATAATTATCTTTCCAATGGCGGATGTGAAAATTTCAGAGCACGGCATTTTCGAAATCCCAAGGCCCCGGACGCATTCTCTCTTCTTTAAGTATTTTGGTGGTGCACACGGAGGAAAATTTCGCGCACGTAATTTATAAACTAGTAGTTGATTTTCTAGAAGAACACAAAGTGCTGACAAACGGCCAACCAGGACACAATTAAATTGGTATTACGCACGGTTTCGAAGCCGCGGTAACAAAAGGGTAACAAAGGGACGTTCATTTCGTGGTGTGGATTTCACGTCTCTCACAATAAAAAAAAAATAATAATAAAAACTACTGCATAAAATAGGTTTTCCCAAACTGGATGGTTTCGATCAGCTTTTGAACAGCCCTTCCTTAAATTGAGTTGGCGTTGATTGAGCAGGTGCGGGCCTCTGCTGTTTTGGATTTTTGTAAATGGCATCAGTACTGGACAGTCCGTTCACTTGAGGATCAAAGGAGAAACCCCCCAAAAAAATATCATATCGTGGTGAGAGACGTGGCAGATGAGTACAATTATCGGCAGAAAAAAAAAAAAAGGAAAACCGCCTCGTACTCAGAAGCCGCTCCTCTCACGTGTGAAGCTTCAAACAAATTGTTTTTCTTGAGACGCTCTATAAAGTTATACACAGCTCCTTAAATGCAGCACCCGCACACAAAGCCAAACGTTCCAAGCTGGAAAGAAAGCATGAAATTCGCGGTGCCCGTTTCCTGTGAAACAACGGGCAACATTACGCCAAGTCCGCTACCAC
>NW_027315348.1:0-2500 GCF_023375885.2 Dermacentor andersoni | reverse complement strand
GAGTTTACCACCCACTTAGGGCTGCACTCTCAAGCAACCCGACTCACGGGAGGCTTCATCCCGGGCGCGCAACGGCGGAGACGGGCCTGGCACCCACTCTGGGACAAGCCCCTGTCAGGGGGACTTGCACCGTCGCAAACACCCGAGAACGTCGCCTCCCATACACCACATTTCCCGACCGCCTGCAAGGACGGGGGATTCGGTGCTGGGCTCGGTCCCGTTTCGCTCGCAGCTACTCGGGGAATCCCTGTTGGTTTCTTTTCCTCCGCTTAGTGATATGCTTAAATTCAGCGGGTTGTCTCGCCTGATCTGAGGTCGACAACGGATACATCGCTTTCGCCCATTCCAGCACGACCGAGTACGACGCCCTGCCACGTCCTTACGGACGAGGCTGGCAGGCGGCACAACGCCTGCGCGCGTGCGTCATACGAGCGGTATGCCGAAAAGGACTCGACACGTTCGAAAACCCAGCGCCAACCGAGTGCGACGCCCTACCACGTCCTTCGCCCAACACGGAGCTACTTATAGACGAGGCTGGCAGGCGGTGAACCGCCTGCGCGCGTGCGGCGCACGAGCAGTTGCGTGGTAAGCGACCGTGTCTGAAGCCCAAACACCACCGAGGCAAAGATCGCCTTAGCAGCGCGCCGCTTCAGCGGGCACCGCAGGGGCGACTAAAACCTGGCGGGAGGCATCGTCTCGTGTAGCGTCGCCCCTGCCCCAACTGGAGTGGCCCAGTCTTTAGGGGACAGAGACTGCGAAGCACTTGGACCGACGGCGGACTACGACGGAACGCTTCAGCTCGGCCAACGGGGCACCCACGCTCTCGAAGGAGACATTTTCCGTTTCGCGGCAATTCTCCGCCGTGCCGTGACTCTTCTCGCTCGCAGACTGCGCTGTCGCGTCGAACCGCTTTCGGGGGCCACCCTTCTCCTCCCCGCTCCTCGCAAGAATCTGCCGATTCCCATTCCTGCGACGAAGCCCGGAAGGGCGCCCACACAACTGCGGTGACGTGAACGAGCGACCAGCTCTGGAGCTCGACGTACTTCGAAGGCAAACAGCGCAAATTGCGATCGCGCTGGCTTTGCGCACGGCGCGGGAATCGGCCGGCGTTTCATTCCCACGTTTTCCGTGCACGCAAGCGTGCGCTTCCGACTCTCTCGCAAACGTGCGCGCTACATGGCAACAGACGTTCGCGCCTCGTGCTTGGACCGCTCTTTCCCTGCAGGTATCCGACTCCATCCTGCGGCGGTCTTGCTAGAGGCGCGCACTCGTCACGCTGCAGTAGTAATGCCTCGTTTCCGTCTTTTCGAAGAATTGGCACAACGGTTTGCCACCGTCTCCCTCTCGTGAGGCCGCTGGCGCGTGGCTTTAGCGCTCAACGTACTGTCCATGATGCCGACGCGGTCAAAACGAGTCGACGGACGCACGTTCCCTGTGCGCCGAAGTCTCTCTTGATATGTGATCCGACCCTCAGACAGACGAAGCCAAGGGAAGACCCAAGGCCGCAATGTGCGTTCAAAGAATCAGTGCTCAGTGTGTCCTGCAATTCACACCAAGTCTCGCAGCTGGCTGCGTTCTTCATCGACCCGAGAACCGAGTGATCCACCGCTTAGAGTCGTGAAAAATAGTTTGTTCAATTCAGTACAGTACAACCAGGGTTTTAGGCACGTGGCGTCTCCCTGTGTGTGGTTTCGAAGAGCGCCTTTCGGCGTGCGCTCCTCCAGTCTCGCTCTTTCGGCGGCCGCGTCTCAGCAGCTGAAAGCCTAATGGCACTCCACTCCTGCTACTCGCGCGTGTGTTTTGCGCCCACGCCTTCCTCGCTTGCCCTCGAGGTAGCTTATGCCGTTTGCGCGCACTCGAAGCCGGTTTTACCTGCCATCCAACCACCGGACCCGTGTGTCTCGTGTGCACGTTCACATCGCTCCACTAAAAATTGCAAAGAGCGACAGAGCCATGATTAGGGCTAAGCCGCTGTGGAGTCTTTAACGGCTACACGGCCACGGGCAGGGCTTCACCCCCATCGACGTGCTTCGCTTCAGTCAGCAGTAGGTTCATAGAAGGGCCTCAAACACACACACACTTTCGCATCGGCAGATCGCCGCAGCATAACCGCTGTTGATCCAACAGCCTACTTGAGACGAAAGACAAGAGCCCGGCGCGCGTACTCGCGCAGCTCTCCAAAACCACTCGGCCAGTGCCAGGGACGGCTCCCTGCGCCGGCGCCACAACAAGTCTACTTGAGGCGGAAGACGAAGCCAGCAAGGGCCTGGCCGCAAGTGCGTTCGAATCCGGGACTACAGTCCCTCGTCTGTCCGTACTTCCTCTTTCGACGTGCGGCGCCTTCCCAAAGCGCACAAGTCCGCTAACCGCAGAACGCTTCCGACGTAGCAAAGCCGCGTTTCCTTCGGTACTTCGCAGCAACGCCGCCTTTCCCTCGGCGGCGGGCGAATAGCCTGCAGACGTCGTCGCATTAAACCGCGATCTCGACACCTCGCGCGTC